>NC_028642.1:54615418-54915418 GCF_001406875.1 Solanum pennellii
GCTACTACTAGACTTGTGATACACTTGCACATGCCTCCATCAATTGTGAAATTGAAATTGGAGTTGTCACACAAAATAATTATTGCTTTTTTTTCGATTTTGATAAAATTAGCTAATTAAAATATAATCAATATAATTTATCTCTAGAACCGCAAAATGGTTCGGGCTGACTAGGTCCAGTTGGGTCATTTCACTCGCACAATTAGTGTCCGACCCCCTTTTACTATTATAACTACTGGTACCTGTAACTTGAAAAATCATAAGAGAAGAAGAAATCGTTGCGTAGAAAGTCGTGCTTATTATCTCCTCCATCGTTGTTATGTAAGAGGAAAAGAGCAAAAAGCTTACTTTTAGATAGTGTCCTAATTCAAACGTCTATTTTAATTCATCCAATTTAGTTTATTTAAATATTAATGATAAAGAATAATTGTTATCTATTTAACTAAATTATAAATAAAGAAAATAAAATTAAATAAAAATTAAACGAATTGAATCATGCTATGTTTGTTAACTCATTTATCAACTCATCATATTATTTTAATCCGTTTGAAATTTAAACTAATAAAATCCGCCAAGTTGATGATATCTTACTTTTGATATTTATAGCTTTTGGTGCTATCTATTTATTATAAATAATATATGTCTCGTTAATTATTCTATTTAAAAAAGAATGTAACTAATTATTAAAGAAAAAGTATTCCCACCATAATTTAAAAGCCTCATGCCTTAGGCCTGCTTTTATAGGGTTTATGTTGCTTTCTGCTACGTATCTTCGTCTATTTTTAATTGTCATAATTTTTTTTAAGTTCAAATAATAATAATTTTAATAAATATTTTACGATGTCATCATATTGATTTCGCAAAATAATAAAAATATTATACTTTTTATACAGTTTTTAAATACTTTATTTTCTTTATTTAAATAATTGAATTAAACTTTAAAAATTGATCAAATTAATTTTTGAAAAACAGGACACAACAATTAAAATGAACTATAATAAAAAGAAAAAGTCCAATGTTTCTAGCACAACTTGAAAATGATGTAAGGTTCATGAAAACTACTTTATTTTATTATCAAAACCTTCTAGACTCTTTCTTTTAGTTTATTGAAAAAATACTATTATTAGATTGGGTCCACCATAAGAGATTAGATTAATATCAATCATAAACCAATTAATTATTAATTAATTAGTACTCATCCTAAAACCCTAGTATATAAGATAAAAATCCATATGTGATTAGTATTGATTCATATTCATAATTGCAACAATAAAAAATTGACCCAATAATTAATACAAATTAAATTTATTGTACATGAAGTAAGTTATATTTTTGAATGTTAGCCTACTAATAGGGATTTTCACTATTGCGATAACTATGATTTAAAATCAATCACATTATTTTAAGTCTCAATGGATAACTCTAAGGTTATATACTTCTTTTTGTATTTATATTTACTATTGTTGTGTTATGTAGAAAAGTCACTTGTAACGTTACATCACCCAAAAATATTAAAATCTTAAGATTAAATTGACAAGCAAAATATAGGTCATTCTCCATACTTCTCTAGAAAAAAACCAAAAGAATGACATACACTAAAGAAATGGACAAATTTTAAAAGAAAAATTTTATTGATAGAGACAACAAAGAAATATAAATAGGGAAAATCATTACATGGGAAAAGTATTTACTCATACTTAAAAAAAAAAAGGACTAATAGCCTGCAAATCGCATACAAGATGTAAATTATATTAGGCAAATTTTATGTGACAAATTCGAATAAAAATAGAAGTGAATCGAAGAATAATGTGTAAAAAATATTCATAGGATTATTTTATTCAATTCAATAATTAATCATATTTCTTTATTAGTGTCTTATTTCAACGCGAAATATGAATACAAGATTAATAAGAACTATATATTTGAATGTTTTTAAATAGTTTACATTATTATGAAAATATGTTTTGTTTTTTTCTAGTCACAGGAATTATTGAACATTATATTAATTTTTTTCAATGAGCTCAAACCCTAATGTCAATGACCAGCAAAAAAGTGCACTGATTTTTCAACACTAATTAAAGCTATATATATGTAAAGTCATTGATATAGATTTGAGTCCAATAATATTGGATATGTTTTTGTTGTGTAAATCTAAGTAAAACTTAAGTATTAGGGATATAAATGGTCGACTTTGCCCTTAAATTTTGCAAATTATCTAATCGCATATGAAGCTTTAACTCTGTTCTGGAGATTACACATTTTTTAACAGACGATGAATTAGGTTAATTGCGTCATTTTATATAGTTCAAAAAACAATTTTAATATTTTACTTTAGTATGATACCTATTAAATTTGAATCGAAAGATAATTTTTAAATTATATAAATTTAGACAAATGAAGTAATATTTTGTAAATACTAATGTTGTGCAATTTCAAGATTATCCAAAGAAAAAATAGCCAAATAAAAAATCCTATTAAAGTGACTTATGAAAGCAACCAAAAGTTGAATTGCTTGTTAAATGCAAATGGTAACAAAATGAGACATATTATTTAAAGAGTCAAAATTAAATGATTGGATTAAGATAAGATAAAAATGTTTTATGTGTCACATGTTTTAGTTATACCAGATTTACATCATGATGTTTTTTTTACTTTGTTATCTAAAGCTAAAAAAAATAAATGAATAAACAATTTTTTTCAACTCTATAATTATTTACAATATGATCAAGTGATAGTAACATGTTTTATTAAAATGATTTCTTTAGTGGAATTTGACTATTTCCAGTAATAACAATTGACAAACATTATCGTTAACTGAGGTGTGATAATGATTTTGATTTATGAATTTTTAAGAACTCAGCTTGGTGATATTTGGATAAATTATTTAAACATATTTTGTTTGACATAATATAAGATTTTATCGAAACGAGTGAATTTTGCTAAACGATAATGATAACATATTTAGTGTAGTCAGAAGTTGAAGCATAACAAAGACTTTTGAATGGTAATTACGGGAAATTAATACGACATTTTGAAATATAAGAAACAATAGATATCAATAGAAATCAAAATACAAAAAAAAAATTATTAAAGCAATACTACGATAACTAGTACAAGACAATCGCCGGCCCACTGTAAAAGGCTTTATGAACCTAAAATTAATGGGCCAGATCCAGATCAATATTGGTCTTGGGCCCAATAAATAAAGATATGGGCTGCTCTGTGGACCCTTATCATTAGCTTAGTAGTACTACAACCCAATTCTTAATATTTCTAGCTACGGAATCAAAATAGGGAAAATTTCGTATATGGCAAACTTATTTGATTTTAAATAACATTATATGGGTATAGTTTACCTAATTACATTTTATGGGTATAGTTTAGTTATTTTAGGTATCTTTAATTTTGTATATAAGGTTTCTTTTGTTTTTTATTTATATAATCTTATTTTAAAAAGTGGTTTGTAACTGAAGCGTTAAATATGCTAACAATAAATATAGATAATGCCATAATTTAAGGTAAACGTCCCTTTTTTAAGGTAAACGTCCAAATTCATTTTTTTTTTCAAAAAAAAATAAGAATTATACAGCAATTGAAACAAAAGATAAACTTGTTTTTGCTATTTATGAAACAGCAGTTCATCAATTTTTTTATTTTTTCTTTGTAATCGAATTCAGGTAAGTGTTCATTGGATGAAAATTCATGTTTATTATTGCAATAATTATACAATGTTCTATTGGATTTATAAATTTTGATTTATGTGCGTTCGTTATTGTGGTGTCGTAATTATTATTTTTTTGAAAACTGGTTTCAAAATATGATTATTTTAAGCAGAAATTTCGTACTATACAATTATATACTTTTTGTTGATGTAGTATTTGTATATTATAAAGAAGATCAGTGTAAGCAAATACAAGTAATCGCTGGTGATAATTGTATATAGCCATAAAGTAAGTGTTTTGCTTTTGATACAATTATATACTTTTTTTGATGTAGTATTTGTATATTAAAAAGAATATCAGTGTAAAATCAATTCAGTAATTTGATTGTATAATAGTGTTGTATTAATTGTATATATGATCTCTTTGAATGATTTGAAATATATATTTTTTTTATAATTGTATAGATAATGGCTTCATTGGCTATTTTGGTTATCCATTCTGGTCAATATGTGTACATGAATATAGTAGTTAAACATGGCAATATATACATCTGTCTAAATGACTTTGTATATACTCCAATAATATATAAACTTAATATATACTAACTTCAATAATTTGTATATAACTACTAAAATATACAACTAACAATCATATATGAAATTTTTCCATCTGTATGACTAAATTCAATTACTTTGTGTATATATGTATACAAAAATAATAATAATAATGAGCCTTTAATATACAATCCGCTACTACCACTATTAAAACTTAGTATATATGTATACAAAAACAGTCAATTTTGAAAACAGTCATGGACAGATCAATTTTTGTATATTTATATAAACTTAATATATACTAACTTCAATAATTTGTATATAACTAATAAAATATACATTTTATAATCATATATGAAATTTTCCCATCTGTATAACTAAGTCCAATACTTTTTGTATATATATACAAAACAAAAATAATAATGAGCCTTAATATACAATCTGCTACTACCACTATTAAGACTTAGTATATTATTCATTATACATAACTTAAAGTATGTATAAAGTAATCAAATCCATAGACACATATACAAATATATAACTAAAACATGTGTGTACTAAACATGCAATATACTATATACAATTACGTGAATACAAAATTTACTTAAACAATAATTTTTTGTATATTGACATCTAAGTAACAAAAAAATTGTATCTAAATTTGTGTTTTAAGCCACTACGTCATAATTATGATGTTCTTCAGATCCATCAACTTCACATGCATTTTCCTCTGAATCAATGTTTACTGCTTTCCTCTTTCTTCTTCCTTGTACAATTTTAATGCCTCTAGTTTTAGCATTGTTAATAACTTCTTGAACTGTCGTAGGGTCATATTTTTTCTTTGATCTCAATTCTTCCATTGTTTGTTCATGTTGAACTTGTTTTGATTTTACCATAGACCCTACATCAACCCCAAAATCTTGAGTTAAACCCATTGAAAACGATGGTAAATTGTCAACAAAATTGACATGCAATGGAATACCTTTGATAATCCTCATATATGAAGATGATTCATTAATTCTGTGACTAATTTGAGATCTAATAAGAACAAACAATCGATTATTTCATCAAAAAAATATGAAAAAACATAAGAAACACAATACATATACAATTGTTGAATAAGGAAAAAAAAAAAGGAAAACGACTAAAATTTAGGAGTACCTACGAAAATTGAATTCAACTTTGGGAGGGAGTAATTGAATTTTGGACAATTTGAAATTCAAATCGGATAGAGGTATTAATTGTAGGAGAAAAAGGTGGAATATGAATAGGAGAGATAATATTGTTTTAGTAAAATTATATACAAAATTAAAAAAAAAAAGGTTTTTTACTATTGGTTATATAATAGGTGGTGGACCCCATTAATTATAGCAAAAAAAATAAACTATAATTATAGAAAGTAAATAAATTAAAATATACCCCTATTATATAATTACTTAGGAATGTTTGCCATTCCATATAATTTTCCCTATTTTTATTATATCATAACAGAAAAAGACTTTTGATAATTGATTGTTAAGAAAAAAAAACATCATTAACATAACAATAAAAGACAGTTTGGCCGAGTGGTCTAAGGCGCCAGATTTAGGCTCTGGTCCGAAAGGGCGTGGGTTCAAATCCCACAGCTGTCAATTTTTATATTATTTCAATTTTCCCCTAAAATTCAAATTATTTTTTATAAAAAAATTACCCTTATTTTTAATTTTCCCTAAAACCCAAATTTTTTACTTTATTATTTCTTATTTTAATTTTCCCCTAAAATCCAAATTATTTTTTTAAAAAAAATCCCTTTATTTTTAATTCTTTATTTTAATTTTTCCTACCCAAGAGCACTTATTATTTTTTGGAAAATTAAATACACAACTTATTTTATCATATTATCTGAAATTCTTACTATTTAAAAAAATTTATAAAACTTTTTACTCTTTTATATTCTTGAATACATCATTTTGCGTTCCGTACCAATCGGATACACCACTTTACATGATATATGAGGATGTGCGCAATGTATCAGGTAATCAAGATGCGTTATATCTGAAACAGAGATACGATATATCGAGATGCTTTGAAATGTATTCGGATTCCACTAAACTTAGGAAATTTTAGTAATTTGAAAATAGTAAGGATGAAATATAATTAGCTCTTGACATTATATAATTTGCGTAAAATATAACTTTTTTTTATTTTTCTCTAACCCAAATTAGAGTTTCTTCCTTCCTTTTTTTTTTTTTAAAAATATAACTTTGTATAAAAACTATTTATGGTGATAACAAAGGGGTGCTAGGTTAGCAATCTTTTAAATTGTTGAGACATAAACCCCAAAGACTTTACACAAACACTCTGTTCAATCAAGAAAAACACAAAACAATGGGTTCGAAACCTTGCTTCATTGATAAACCAGTAGTAAGTACAAACTTTTTTTTATCGATTTCTTGTGCCAGATTATAGTGAATAAATTGTTTAATGCAAAAAGATTGTATTTTTGGTTTTGATTAGGTTCCTGGTGATGTTGTTTTAGATCTTTCCAGCATGACTAACCAAACGATTAAACTGGGTGGCGGCCTCCAACAGGTTTTTCCTCTCAGAGCTCTGATTTCTGTCTCATGGGTTTATAGATTTTTGTTTGTTGCTCTTGTATATACAAATATTAGCTTAAAAAAAGGTTCTTTTTATGTTTTATACACTGTTCTTGCTTCTTTTTTTTTTCTTCTGGTAAGTGAGTTGGAATTTTGTTGTTCAGAGCACCAAGAAAGTTGCTATAAAGTATTTACATGTAGAATGCTTTAGTTCCTTCTCACATTCAGGGAATACATTAATTCTCTCACTGATTTTGGATTATTACAATTTACTTGTTTGATACACCAAGAACTCAACATTTGTAGACACATAGTTCTTGCTATTTTGAAAAAAAAAAATTGTTCTTTTTCTCTCATTCTATATGTATCCAAAAGAGACTTAAAGCTAATGTATTCAAAGCTAGCTTTTCTTGCACTTTACCTGTATATGGTTGTTTTCCTCTGTGGATGATAGTACTCTATTCAGCATTATACTTACTGTGGCTCAAAGTATAAGGAGGCAATGCATCAAAAGTTTATAATTTCTAACTGCCTTCAAGATAAATATATATGAGGTTCTATACATATTTTTCCTGTTTTGACAGGATCATGATGCTGTAACTGTTGTCAAAGCAGGTATTTTGAGATTTTCAAAGCCAAACAAGTACTGGATTGAAAGCTCACACAAAAGAGTGAGTGGTGCTATCTTTCTAGAATTATCCAAGTATCACTTCTGCTGTTATTTTTTTGTAGATTTTATTGGAAAAGGCCAATATTTTAATACGTTTAAAGTAACCTGAAACTATTTCTTTAACTCAGCATCTTCTCATGATTGAAACAGAGATAGTAAAAACTGCACTTTGGATTTTCTCGCAGTGAAACTCTAAGGGAATGTATATGAACTTAAATAAAGCAGCACGTATTCACTGTTTAGGTTGAAATTTGGATTCACTGCTAGAATGAATAAGCCAATGTGCGTTATGGTGGATCTGCAAACTTTATATGTCCTCAACTATTGCACAAGTGAGTTAATGCTACTATATTTGAGAGTTAAAGGAAGATATCCAATTCAGAATTGCGGAGGTCCTTTATGTTTTTTCTTTTGCTTAGTTAACTCGGCAAAAAACTTATAAAGGGAAAAAAGTATGAAATTACAAGGTTAAATGTATTGTTTTGAAATATGGACTAACAAGGGAGCTATAGTACTACCTTATCAAATAGGAGCCAAGAACTAATGATTCCATCAGTGACTACTCAATTCCTAGATTTAACCCTGCGATACAACTATTTTAGAAATAACCTTGTTCGGTGATAAAAATTAGGATAGTCTCTTCTGGTTGAATTGAAGTGTTGAACTTTTTTCTTTAAAGAATATCAAATTGAACTTTCTTTGATTTGCTGATCCGCTGTTATTTCTTTACAGTATATACCTACCGTGGGGGATGCTGTCCTTGGAATTGTGGTGGACAAAAGAGCAGATGTAAGCATTCTTCAGTATTTCAAAACTGTTTCTTGTTCTTCTTATAATAAGCAATGCCACTGTTTATTGTGATAACCTCCTTATTTCGGTTTCTGGTGAATAGTTATGTCTACTTTGCTACTAGCCGTGCCCTTAATTCTACTTTCTGCAGAATGAACTCTGTAACAGCTGCACTTCTAAGTAATTGAGTATGTTATGCATTTAAGAACTAAAATTTTTCAGTATCTCACTATCCTTTTCTTTTTAATGAGTTCAAAAGTCAAAGTCAAGATGCTGATATTCCTTTTTTGATATATAACGACCTTAACTTATTAATCTCATCATCTTTTGATGAGTTTCCTTTGATGCTGTCAAACTATCCACTTCTTCTATTTGCTTTATACGAAAATAGTATAATTGGTGCTTTAACTGGTAGTTTCGTGCTGCTCTAATCTTTTGCTTTAGTGTGTCTTTCTGCTTCCTGTTTTTGATCAATCAGATCTATGGTGCACTTATTTAAGACATAATGAGCATCCAATATATGTTGCTCCTAATATTTGAGGGGATTTATGTGAGTTGTTGACTACTTTTAGTTTCATTTGTTACAGTTTGGTTGAAGTCAACTGTAGGGTTTTAGGTTCTAAACCACCATGTCTCTGGTAAGGACATATCAGCTGTAGTTGTGTAAAAAGGGAAGGGTAGTGATCCAAGTCTGCTGGGAAATAAGTTCTTTTTAGAGTATGTGTTATTGACCATATAGAATGACATTCATATTAATGTGGTGGTGAGTGGTGACTTATGTTGATCATTCATTATACAAAATTACATTCATTGAGGTAAAAAAGTTGGTCCAAAAAATTTCTATCTGTTTCTAGTACTTATGATGAGAGATTTCCTGTGTTTGTCTATTTTCCTGTCATTTTCATGAACGCATCAAGATTTATCACAAATGTAATGATGGTCCATGTAGCACGCATAAAATCTAAAAGTTCATTGATTCTTATCTGAAACTGTAGATTATGTCATTAAGATCTATGGTTTTTCCTTATGAACTTCAAATTCACTTTTGAGTTTTCTGGCAGAGCTTTTATGTGGACATAAAAGGGCCAATGGTGGCGTTCTTGCCAGTGCTAGCATTTGAAGGAGGGACTAGGAGAAACATACCCAAATTTGAGGTGATAATCCTAAGTTCCATGATATTTGAGCTCATATTCTTTGTTCTTTTCTCATCTTATGTTTCATTATGATAGAAAATACTTGTACCAAAATGAAGATATTGTTTTGCAATTTTTATCTGATTATAAATTTTTACTCTATGAATCTTGATCATTTGAAATTGAGTGACAGCTTTAATATTTAACTCAAATGGAGAGAGATGTATTGGAAGACTCCTTGTAAATGGGGCAAACTCTCCTCTCCTCTAATTGAGAAGTTGAATTTTATTAATTGCTGGTTGCTTGTTCGAGAATTGCTTGATGTGGCCTCTTCAATTAGAAGATATCATATTAGTTTGTTGATAGCAATTTAATTTACCCCCTCCCCCCCTTCTTTTTGTAAAATAAGATTCAGAATTTAAGGGGAGAATTTGTGATAAATACCTCTGAGAGCAGTTCTTTCCTTCATGTGCAAGCAAATTCCTCAACTACTTGGCTCATAAATCAGTGCTTGTGCCTCTTAGAAACTGGCCTCAAATTGCAAGTTCATTAGGATAGATTGCTTTATGAGTTATTCACACCCACTATAGAGCTTTTCATGTTTCATAGGGGGTGAGGCAGAGTATTTGCTTGAAAATATGCCAGCACCGATGAGCCATAGGATTCTTCTTAATCAATCTTTTCTAATGCACCATGTTTATATCAATGACTATTTTCTGATGACCTGTCTTGGAATTTCAGGTAGGTACTCTAATTTATACTCGTATTGTCAAGGCCAACCCAGGAATAAACCCAGAGTTATCGTGCATGGATGGTTGGTACTTCCTCTAAGTTGCAAAGATTTTCTTGAATGACCTAATCTATCTGCTGTTACACTTGATTTTAATATAATCATCTTATTCGATACAGCTTCTGGAAAAGCTGCCGAGTTTGGACCCCTTAAAGATGGCTATATGTTTGAATCATCAACTGGTTTGTCACGGATGTAAGTTTCTATTTTGGCTTTAACTTGCAACAGTGAAATCTTTGGTTTAGATTTTACTGTAACCTTAACTTGCTCATCAGAATAGAAACAAGAAAAAGGGTGAAGGTCTTGTTGCATGCTATTCCCTTAGCTACATGTTCATCTTTTTGTATTTTTTTCCTAGGCTGCTGAGCTCACCAACATGTCCAGTTCTTGAAGGTCTTGGAAAGAAGCTAGCTTTTGAGATAGCTGTTGGTTTAAACGGCCGTGTGTGGGTATATAAATCTGTTCATTCTCTATTTTTTGTGGTTGATCCGTCCATCTCTTTCTAAGTCTCAAATACTTTTGCCTCTATTCTCAATTTAGATACTTGTTCTGCTATAATAGGTAAATGCTGAGCACCAATCGTCAATCATCCTTGCTGCGAATGCAATAATGAACTCTGAGTCCTTGACCTCAGTGCAACAAAAGATTATGGTGGAGAAGCTGCTTGACAGAGTAAATTGAACTGGATTTAGCATTTCGACCACATAACCTCTAGCAGCCAAATGAAGTGATGGATAATGTGATTGTAACCAGACCGCGGAACATAAATGTGACACAAGTTAATTTAGCTTCTTCCTCATGGAGTTTCCAGTTCTTCACTCATGAAACCGTCCTGCTTGTTTATGTGATTCTTGTGAGAGTATAGAGAAAAGATGTAACATTATTAGCAAAATTGATTGTCTATGCAAACATTTTGTCCATGGTGTTGTATTTATTCTTCAAATCAATCTTCTGTCCCTCTAAACAGATTTACATTTTTCGGCTTATCAGTCTCTTTTTTTTTATTGTGGTTTCTGTGTCAGCGTGCATGGACCTTGACTCGTTTAACAAGGTACATGTTACCTTCACCAACTCGGAGAAAGGGGAGCAAGAAAATATTTGATGATTTCATATGAACTTTTAATTATTTTGCCTTAGGTTACTATAACATGCAAATCTTAATATATTTTTTTCTTTTTAAATGATTAGTAAATTATGTTACCTCTTATAATTTTCTAGGTAAGACTACCACTCAACTTTAGCTCTCAAGACTAAAGGGAACATACTACACTATACTACATTTTTAAGTTTTAATCTTTTAGCTACGTGATAATAACTTTATCAGTTACGTATTAGACTTAAAATAATTAAAAAGAAAAAGACAAAGAAAAGGAGCTTGACTCTTTGAGGGCCATGTTATCTGCAAAGGGTTTTGTCTTGTTGTTATTTTGTATATCAATAAGCAATTTCGCACACAGAAAAGCTAGTAATAGTATTTGCTTCGAGATGTGCAAAATCCACTTGTGGGTTCTGACATACTATCATCAATAATCAATTCGTCTGAGGTAATTCGGTGCCTATTTCTATGTTAACAAAAAAAAAAGTTTGGATTTTTTTCCCCTTTTTTCCTCTAATCTTGATATGTTCTTTCTCTTGTATTGTTCTTGAAATTCAGTTCAATAGAGTTGGATAACATGGCGTCTCAATCAGATTCTCCACCCAACTCCGTAAACGAGAATACCCAGAATCCAGGTACCCTTTTAGTTGCTTTTCTTTGATGAAAATTGTTGTTCTGCTACTGTTTAGTTGATTCTTGAATATCAGAGAGAAATAGATCGTGATGTTTAGTTATTGCTGCTACTTTGTTATCTGAAAAGAAGTATTTGCCATAAAGATCGAATCTTTTTGGACTTTATGATGTTTGTGCCTTTTTGTCTTTAACTGGGATAGGAGCATGTAATTGTGCTTCTTTTTTCTTTTATGGATGGTTGCTACTTTTGGTTTGTTAAGCAATAAAGTAGTACTAACTTGATATTATTACATCTAATGATCACTTGTTTGATACTGGAGCTTGTGTTGTTAGAAGCTGTATGATTTTGGTGTAGTGCAAATCTTCGAGATAATTAGGTTTTTTTCTGTGTTCTTGAACAGTTGCCTTAGCAACTAATGACAGGTATTAGCCTAATTTTCTTAAATAAATGGATTGATTTGATATCCAGTAACTGTATATAATGTGCATATTGATAACTAGGTGATTTTGTTTTCAGTGTGAGGCTTCTGAGGATGGTAGGTTCATTAACTAGATAATTTTCTCTACGAGGCTTTGCACAATCATAGAGTAGAATGCACCAGCAAACCCTCTCAACAAGAGAAACGATGTTGTATGAAATAGAGAATTTGATGCTCTATCGTAATCCAAACTTAAATTTCTAATTTGAAGCAACAGAGAATTTCATGATATATCGTAATCCAAACTTAAATTTCTAATTTGAAGCAACAGCTTCGCAACCAGCAGCTGAAGATCATCAAGGTCCCAAGCCTGAGGCTGCAAGTGGGAGCTCTCCAGCTTCTGTGTTTGTAAACTCGGAACCAATTCGGGAGGACCAAGTCCAGAATGCTATGAAATTTCTTTCACATCCAAAAGTTAGGGGATCTCCAGTCATGTATAGGCGTTCTTTTCTTGAGAGGAAGGGGCTTACAAAGGAGGAAATTGACGAGGCCTTTCGTCGAGTTCCTGTAGGCCACATTTAGATTTTTTACATTTGATATTGACTTGAATGTAACTGTAAAATCTACATGAAATTTAAGATATATATTGATTTTGTGCCTAAATTACAGGATCCTACCCCAACTGTTACTAGCACACAGCCAGTTGCTGCTAATGAAGGTAATTCATATTGTTCTCGAAATAAGTTTGGCCTTTTATTCTTTTCTTGAGATTGATACTGTTTGGAGCCTATACTTGTCATGTTGTCCTTATATATTGATGACAGATGGGACACAGAAGCCTTCATCGACTAGTACACCACAGGCTGCTTTACAAAATCTGCAGCTTGCGTCAGCTCCGAGCAATAGCATGAAAAAAATGGGGTATCTCTCTCATTTCCATTGGACTCATGCAGTTATTGCTGTAGGTCTACTCGCTGCTTCTGGAGCTGGAACAGCTGTACTTTTCAAGGTATTGCATAGTAAAGAGCTTTCTATTTATCATGCCAATCGGTACGATGTTTGTACTTTTTCTTCTCTGTCTATTCCCCATTTCTTCAGTGTAGATTTATTTTTCATAAGCGAGACATCTCAAACTTTTATTTGTGGTGGTTCAATTTATTATTAGTTTAGTGAATTGGTTGTTCTTATTGACCGAAACAAAGAAAAGAAAAGAAAAGAAAAAAAGCCTAATGATTTCATACAAATTACAAAAGGTGGTATTCGATTAATGATGGGTATCTCATAGATGTAACTCTGGCCTCTCATATGTGAGGAGCTTGCATGGTGATGGAAAATTTGACCACGCCTATATACTCTAGATTCAGGTCACTTCAAAAAAGTGTGTACCTTAACTGAAGAACTACTTGAAGATTTTTAGTTAACCCTGTTCTGACTTTTGTGTTCCTTGTTACTTTATTATAAATATCCCTGTTATGAAGATTTTCTTCAGATTTATTTGGTCTCCTCCGATGCTTTATCTTATTAGATCCATCTCTAAAGTAGGATTCTGGTGCTTATGACAATCTATTGGAAACTTTTCTCATGGACTACTCACTTTATTTATCACCCACTGTTAAGTGACACGTCCATTTGCAGAAATCTATTATTCCCCGGTTGAAGTCTTGGATACGCAAGGTTGTAATGGATGAAGAAGAAGATGAAAAAGGTATTGTCAAGGGAAAACCAAGTTTAGCAGAAGAAGCTGCTGTTGCTGCAAAAGCTGCAGCAGCTGCTGCTGCTGATGTTGCCCGAGCAAGCCAGGAGATGTTGGCATCAAAATCCGAAGGTTGGTAATGTAAATTCTTATGTAATAACAAGTTAAGAACTGGATCTGAAATAAAATAAACTGAAATATTGTTCAACATTGGGGACTTAAATCTTTCATCCTTTTTCTTATCCAGTGCTTTTTTTTTTTTTACCATCGATAATCATGTTGTGATTTAACTTGTGTTCCTCCACAGAGAAAAGGTATTTTGAGGAGCTGACAAGCCTGCTAAACTACCAAGTACGTGAGATGAAATCAATGACAAGTGCTATAGAGAAACTGGAAGGTATGCCTCTTCATTTGCTCTTGAAGTAGAAATTCTCTACTTAATCAATAGATTTTTGCATATTGACCATTTTTTGCTAGTACATGAGATGAAATCAGTGACAAGTGCTATAGAGAAACTGGAAGGTGTGCCTCTTCATTTACTCTTGAAGTAGAAATTCTCTACTTAATCAATAGATTTTTTGCATATTGACCATCTTTTGCTTTTAGGGGGTCGTGTAATTTAAAAAGGATGTGTTATGACACAAAAGGGGGTTAGAAAGGAGGTAAACTTTGGCGACCTACTGAGAAGTAACGAATAACTTGATTGTTCATAACTGAAAGAGCAATGGAGAAAGATAGAGATAATAAATTGTGCATAACCTGTATAATTTTAGTTTGCTGATTCCAGCTTCAGCTGAGGCTGGATTACTTTTTGGCTCTGGATCTTTTTGTCTTAATAACCTTGGTGTTCGAATGTCATTGTTTATATGAGGTTTTCGTAGTGCTATACTTGTCAAAATATTTTTAGTATATGTGATGATACTTATTTACTTGGGTGGTTTCTGTAAAAGTTTTTAACTCTCAAGCCACAGAATGAAAACTTGTGCACTTGTTCAAAGAATCATTTGAAGCTTCCTTATGGAGGATCAGGTGGGCTTATGACCATCTGCATACCAGGGGTGGCTATTGACCTCTACATCTCCATAAAATGCATTATAGCATGAATTTTCTAAGTTCTTTCCTTAAATAACGTTTCGGTTGTTGGTCCCTGCAATTCTGGCTATGTTCTTTCTCTCTACTCCGTGACTTCTTCCTTTTACATATACAGTATTAGCTTCGTCTTTATTTTAATGTTTTCATTGCCTTGGAATTCTAGCAATCATAAGGTAAATGTCAGGTTCTTTAGATTTTTCATGTGTATCTTGGATTTTATATATCATGCACTCCCTGACCCTTAGGATGGGTATCCCACCTCTAAAGGGGAAGGGAAAAAAAGGGATCCAAATCATCTTCAAACAGGAAGTGGGGCCTAATTTCAGTGTTCCGCTCATGCAGGGCAAAGTACTACTTCTGGAAGAATACCTGTTTCGGAACTAGATGATCGAAGAATTTCAGTTACTCAATCTAGGGTAAGCTGTGTAGCAACAAAAAAGTCGGGATCTTGTAGTTGATATCTCTGTTGACTTTTAGGATTCAGTTTCTAATTTTCTTTTATGCTCCAGCAATCTTATGCCAATGGAAAAGTAAATGGTGATGCACATTCAGGTTCTAATTTCTGTTTCTAGCTGGATTTTTTTTTCTCAAATCAATTTTTATTGATGATTTAAATACTAATGCGCATGAGTGGAATATTTTATACAGTGAGATCTTTGTCACCACCTGCATCTGTTGAACCATCTGCTGCACCCCATCCAAAGTCTTATATGGAGGTGACTCTTATGCTGTCTGGCTTGTTAGTGTATTTCCTAACTGTCAGATAATCTGTTAGTAATTCATCCTATGTTCTTGATTTCCTTTTGGTTTCCCAAAAAAAATAGTTCTGCTTGGATAGATCTGGATCACTAGGTTATTGATGGAGTATGTGGACGGGAAGGCGCCTAGACAGTATTATAGCCAACTCCCTTTAATTATTGGTCCTTTACTAACTTTTAGCTCATCTATTAGTAATTTCATCCTATGTTCTTACCATTCTAAGAAGCAAATCATGCAACTTTCTGGCTGGTGTGCCAGCGATTAAACACTTTCCTGATTACCTTTTGGATTCCCGTAGAGTTTTCCAAATCAGCTTTTGAGAAAAAAAATAGTTCTTACTTGGATAGATTTGGATCACTAGGTAATTGATGCAGGGAGTGTATGGATGGGAGGGCGCCCAGAGTATTTTAGCCAACCAGATTATCAAGGATCTCTTTTTCCTGATCAACTCCTCTTTATTTTTATTTCTAGTTTCATATGCGAAGATTCTTTAATCATGCAAAAGCATTGGCTTCTCTTCTTCCAAGCTGGAAAGACAAACTTTAGTTTAAAAGAGGTGCTATATGTGTATGGCAGTAAGCAGTCACAACTCATGAGATCTGATAGTATTATGATTTATGACAGCATTTGGTAATTGTGATAATTCCCCCTTGTAATGTAGTGCATGCGTCTATCTTTGAACAAATCAATGAGTAGCACCAGTTGAACTTTCTTTCCTCTTTAGTTTCAAAAAAAAACTTTCTTTCTCTTCAATGAAGTTGCTAGTAAAATGAGTCAGATGCTTGCTGGAAAATTTAGGTAAATCGGCTCTTCTAACTTCATTATCATTTTACAGATTATGGCTATGGTTCAAAGAGGAGAGAAGCCTTCCAACATCCGAGTAAGTCCATGGTTCTCACCAGTGGCATTCTTGTATCTTGAAAAGTAATGTTTTCTTGAAGATACATTCATCTTTTGATGCAGGATATAAATGATCAGCCACCAAATCCTAACCAACCTGTACCTGATCGTGTTGCAGCAAAGCCTAAGGTTTGTCTTGTCCTTCTGTTTCTTCTACTAGCAATGTTGCAATTGGGTCAAATTTGAAGGTTGGATTGGGTCAATTTAAGAGTTGTCTCTGCATGATTGACTTTTAAAAAGAACTTTAGCCACATTCTGGCAGCTAGACGTGAAAAATACGATTTACTAATCGAATCATAATCCTATTCAAGTACTTCTTTTGATGAATTAATCACTGCAACTAGGATATTTCAGGAATATTGTATGGATTAAGTTCTATGAACACCTGTCACTTTGGTTTGGATACAAGAGTTATGGTTTACTAGATAGAACTTTCTATTCAATACATTCGGCTTTTTTTCTTGGATTGTCTGGAGGAAAGGTGGGGTTGGAGACGGGGCCATATGCAGTTCACATGTAAGATTTACTCGAAGTGGCAATGATAACCATTTAATAATCTGTGCTTGTGAACAGCCTTGGGAAGTTGGCCAGAGTCAAAATAATTCCAATTTCCTTCAATCTCAAGGGAGTGGCGATGGCTTGAATTATGGTTACCAAGACAATCTGACGAATGGAGACAGTTCAGCACCTTGGTGGCAACGCAAGAATGCCAGGATAACTGAAATCGAAGCTGAAGGTGAACAAAACTTTGGATCTCCAGCTGCACCAGTTCAGGAACGACCAATTCAGAGATCATGGGTTCCTCCCCAGCCTCCTCCAGTCGCAATGGCAGAAGCAGCTGCAGCCATCCGCCAACCTAAAAAGTCTGCATCTCAGAACGAACAGTTGACTGATGATCAGTTGTTAGCTCGTTCATCAGATGAGTTGCAGAGGGTTACAAGAATCTCCGAATCTGGTGGTGCCCCTGAAGCTAATGGTTCGAGTTCTGGCCTACAGATGAGTGAAACAACACCAATTGCAGAAGGTGATCAATCTTTCAGCAGCTGAAAGATCATTTAATTTCCTTGATATAAAACGCTGGGCATTCAGTATCGAGGTTCACCACGATCTTACAGCTACACGTTCTTGATAAATCGAGCCTCATTTCGTGTTTACCCCTAAGTTACATTTATCAACTTTTTGGTATATGGTTGTCTATTCATTACACACTCTAAACTGGCTGCAGACTTGAGAATTGTATTTATATAATTCTACAGTTTGAATAAAGGTTAGATTATGTGAATAACATAATTCATGTTCAGTAATTTGGTGGATACAAAAAGTATTCCAATAAACCAAAGTGTGGCCTAGTGGTCAAATGTAGTCGGTTGAGAATACTTATTAGGTCATCCATGTTTTTTTGTCTATCTGTCTTAGCTTTGATGGACGGAGTTATCGGATATTTAGTCGAGGTATGCATAAGTTGGCCCGACCTCATAAAAGGAAAGAAGAAGTGCTCCAATAACATGAGTCATGGGGCCCTATGTTTTGGTGAAAGGCTCATATCAATTGCTCAAAAGTAGATCAAACTTCAAAATTATCTACAGGCACCTCATAAGAATCTTATCCTTCTCATTATATACTTTGTAGCTGGGAAGTTCACATGTTATATCAGTAAATAGAGCTTCTGTTTTTAACTTTTCTTTTTCTTTATTAATTCTAAACTTATAACTAAAAATAATATATATACTGATATATTATTACTAATTCAGATTGCAAACAAATGCACAAAAAAGCAAATAACAAGATAAAGAATAAGAAATGTGTACACATCAACTTGATTTTTATACATGAGGTCATTGAAGTGGTTGTTAAAGTTATTCTATATATGTTAGAATTTGAAACTTCATGATACTGACTAATTCACTGGTAGGCATTATTTCTATTATCAAAAATTATCTAGTGCAAGTATTTAATTTATTATTTTTTTTAATAAAGTCACCATATTTCTAAACCAAAAAAGAAAACAATAAATCTTACCAAATAGGCCACTTTTTTCCACCTGAAAACAAACTAGAATGGACCACATAACCTAAATAAAAGTTGTGATCAAATTATCCACCCATTAGTTAAGTAACTTTTTATTAGATAATTAAATAACTTTACATAGATAAATTAAATGAGCATTTGAAAAATATAGAGCTATTTTGAGAAATTTGGTTAGGTTTCCAAGAAGTTGCTATTAGGATTTTAGCTTTTGCGTGATGAGTTGTGACTACTAGAAAAGATGTGATAATGGCCCCTAACAAAGTTGTTTCACATGTCCTACCTATTAGATTCCTTGTATTTTTCTTAGATAATCGAGCGTTGTTATAAGTATTAATAGTCACCAGAGGCGTATTTAGAATTTTAAAATGATGGGTGCATTATTATAAAAAAGGTTGATCTAAGATATAAATTTGACCGATATGATATTTAGGTTCTTATTACTGAAAATTGTTAAAATTTTAATATTGTAGGTTCATAACCCTTAGACATGTGTTGTCTAATTTTAGAACAAAAATTGAAACAAGATAAATATAAAATTCAAATTTCTAACCTTAGGTAGAGAGATGCATTCAATCATCATCACATCATATGATACTTCGATCGTCGGTTCACACATCTGTATTTCAATATTTTTTTAAAAAAATATAACATTACTATATACGGTCTCGAGATGGGAGCATGGGTTTACGAAACCGAGTGATCACCCCCTGGTCGCCTTAGTATTATTGTTTTACTGTGGTAGTTTCTTATCCTTCTATTTATGTTATTATCTATATTTCATGTTCTTCAAAAATCGTAAATTTTTTTTCAATTTAAATCGTCGTTTCGAAATGTATATATAACTACCAAACGCTTTTTCATTTTGTAATAGTGACAAAAAGGAACCAATCATATAAGCAGCGACAGTTATAGTGTATATACACACATAATTTTGAGAGAAAATATCATGCAGATAATTTATTAACTCAATTTATTTTTGATTCGTTCAAATTTAATTTAATTTATCTATTATTATCTTTAAAATTATAAATAATTAAATTCAAATATTTAACAATCTTATTATTTATCGAAATATATATGTAATGAAGTGATTACTTTGAATCTATTAGTTCAAAATTATGATAAAGAGTAGACACTAGACATGCACTTTGCACTTTTTTTTTTAAACCAAAATATAGTGGAAGCTTTTGGCCATATGATTAGGACATTGATTTATTAATGAATATAATATAAAGTTTTTGGCACTATATATGCTTTTTATTTGCCCAACAAATATCAAAATTGCCTGCTAAAGTACCCTACTGGTTTGTACTAAAGTATACCGATCATAGTGTTTGAATTAGTTTTTGCGTATTATATTTATTAAAATAATTAAGACAGATGAAAAGAATTATTTAGTTATCGCCAGCAAGAAGATATCGTTCTTATAGCTATTAGGCATTAGTCAAATTCTTAGAATCGAGATAAAATTTTAATTATGAATTTGAATAAATTTAATAGTTTTTGATGAAATATTTCTTTTTAGTAGAATAGTTACTCCACGTTCCTATATATATAGATTATTTTCCTAAAATTCAAACCTATAGGAGCTTTTACCCCAAAGGCAAGTTGTAGTCAATAACCTAATTAATTAATTCGATATATTAACCTTATACTATATACTATATCCTACTTCAACAGTATTTCTTTTTGTTTCTAGAACTTCTCCTAAAGTCTTAATATTACATTTTTATTATTATATGAAAAGGATATAAAAAGCTAATTAACCCTAAGAAGAAATTAAATCTTGATAGACTTTTGCAGTACTTCTAGAAACCTACTAATAGAAATCTTTTATGATGCTAATTAGAGAAACTAAATACCTCAAGAAAAATCTTGCTCTTACTTGCAAGTTGCAAAGAAATCTTATTTATAAATATTTGTTGTGATAAAATACTTAAATTAATGATTATTTTTTAAAAAAATATGTAAAGTTTAAACTGAACAAATAACAGAGATAATAGTCGAGTGTTGATTAAATCATAAAATTAGCGAGTAAATTAGGAATGATAAAATCAGTTCATAAAGATATGATTCATTCAATTTGATCATGTTTGAGCGAACCATGACCTATTTATTTATTGTTTCAATCTAATTTAACTCGTTCAATACAGTTCATGCATCTAGAACTAGACGAATATATAATTCAAATTTGATGCATGAAAAATATTTCAAAAGATAGTATATTTTTTATTTGATAAAATTATTAGATACTTAAAAAGAAAAAAAAGCTAGTAAGATTTGGCTCAGCCCCAAGTATAATAATTCGGGAGCGCGGAGCCTAAAGAGTATAAAATATTAACAAAAATTACAAAACAATATATAAAATTTTATATTAACCAAAACGGCAAAATCGCTGGAACAACAACAATTTCTCCGCCGGACTCTTTATTTAGAGAATCGCTTTATTATGAATTTCCTATTTCTTGTACACAAGATCAACTAATTAATGTACTAATAAAACTTGTGTAAGAAGATTTGTCATAATATTATAAAAATCTATACCCTCTAGAACGACAAGGAAAAAAAACAATCAAAAAGTTTATAATTATGAACAAGTCTTCAAGAAGTAAATGATTGAGAATTTAGGTACAATGTGTCCACTTGAAATATGTATTATATAAGATTAATGGATAAGTCTTCTGATAATTAGTAGTACTCTAATTAGTTTGTGGTTAAACATGTCGATATGTGTCTTGTTTTCTCTAAATGAATTATTATAACAATATGATTAAATTGTCATCATAAGCTATGATTTAAAAAATAAATAAAAATCGGTGCGAGTATAATTAAAAGGAGGAATCTCTTGATACATAGTACTTTATTTTTTTATAATCTAATTCACGTGAATTTAAATTAACTGATTATTTGTAAATATATGACAGAAGCAAATCAAGAATTTTCAATTATAATTTTTTCATTTAGTAAGTTTATGAGAAATTTTTTTATAAATATTAAATAAATTTTATAATTTTATATTATAAATAAATATGAAATTTGAGTCTAAATTAATTAATTACACTGAGTCGTGCTTTCACGTATAAATCCGCCTCTAATAGCGGATATGGAATGCAAACTTGGAATAGACCCAAATGTTTTATTGGTTGGTGAACTTGCGGATAATGGCTAATTATTTAAAATTCTCCCTTTGAACCGTCCGTTGAGATGGTTGTTACGTATTATTTTATAATGTCTCATATTATATTATGTTATGTTATATTATATTGTATTATGTTTTACTAATGGAAATAGTGTTTCAATAAATTATATCGTTCGTTATCATAATATAACTGTCAAATATTTACAATTTAAATGATAAACTACAAAAAAAAAAGATACAAAATATAACTACTATGAAATTATTACAAAATATAACTACTATGAAATTGTGGAGTAGAGGATAAAATAATAATAATAATAATAATAAATAAAGACAAAATAATTAACAAAAATATTGGGGTAGCGGTCACCCCTGCTCATTACATTAAATGAGTTTTATAATAGATTTAAACAATAATATACAATAGAATTTGAATAATATTAAAAAATATTATATTCAAATTAACAATATAGTAAAATTAACAATCATCCAAACAAAGTGTAACTTGTAAATAGATAAAAAAAAAATACTCATATATTAAATAGATCAATTAAGTACCGTTTTAACGGATTAATTTGATATCCTTATGTAAATAGTAATGAAATGAAAAATTTTATTCGGAGAATTCAAGATATAAATAAATAAATATATGAAGATAGAAAGACCATTAAAATAAACTCTTTTTAACAATACCTTGTTTGGCCGTCTATGTTACCCTTTTCAACATTCAGCTAACAACTGAGAGTGCATAATTCGTACATGCCAAACTTAATATCTCCAAATTAAAAATAACCCAAATTTGATGCTATTTAGTTTAGATATTTGTGTTCACCCACTAAAATTCTCTACCTTTTTCAGTATAGAAGACAGGGAACATAATTTTTCTTGCAACAGAAATTTATAAACTATTTTTTACGAAATAAACGATGATTATTGATCAATAATCTCATTCTCGATTATTTCGCAAAAATTCAATGACATGACGAATTTGTGATTGTCAGATTAGTCAAGACGGTGATGATTCGTAATATAAAGGTGCCCTCGAAACTTATGTTGATGGATTTTGCGTATGTTTAATACATTCCAATCGTGAAGAAGGAACCAAATACATGTCTGAGTAAGAGAAGATTGTACGGAATTTTTGAAATGTGAAAGTGGTTTACCATGGATTTTGTGTATGTTTATGAATGACTAATGACATCTTTAATTTCATTTAAGAATAATTAAATGCAATTTTAAATTGTATTACTTTGGTCGCATAATGATATGAAGAAAAAGAAAAAGATGCTAAATATATAGATAACCTGTTAAATTAATTCAATATTTCATTCATAATCCATTAGATATTATTATTTACCCATGCTTAATCACTGATTAACTGTTTAACTATCTGAAGATTCCGTTCACTGTAATTAGCCTCAGAAATGCTGTAAATTTCGATTTAGCCCATTCACATTACCCAGAAAGCTTAATAAATCTTGCCTGTATGGTAAATATGACTTCCGTTTATCTTTTCCGCTTATCGAACAACGCAACGCCGGAAAATCTTCAACGGCGGGAACTTTTCCGGTGATTATTCCAGAGTCGGTTCTCGTAGTCTCTGATTTCTCTTCTCTTTTTCTGAACGGAGTTGTCAAAAACACGAAAGTATCTTTACCCTCACTGTTACTCCGGTGAGTGAAGTCACGTAACTTCCACCTCTTAGAAGAGGAGCCAGTGGAGTTACTCTTCTTACGCAATTGATCAGATGGAGACTCTTCCGCCAATTTCGGCTTCCACAAGCAGTACGTTCCCGGAGCAATTCCTTGTAACTCTTCGGCTTCCGACGAAGAAGACGACGACGCAATATCACGATCTTCGTTAAAAAGCTTCCTTAACGAAACTCGATTTGACTTCGTCTTCTTCGGAGTCGAAACTTTCTCCGAATTATTATCGTTTAACGATAAATCTCTGTTGAAAATTGGGCGGATCTGACCGTTGTAGAAGATTTCATCAGCAGAAATAGGCGAAAATTGATTAGATCCTTCCGTCACAAAAGCAAATTCAAAATCATCTTCATCATCATGATCATGTATATGTACTTGATTTTCATGGTTATCATTGATGTCATTATCATTAAAGGAAAATTCAGAATCAATTTCATTTTCAGCTATGAATTCTTCTTCTACATCATCTCCTGAAGCAATTTCTTTGAGATTTGTACGAGCTAAACTCGGAGACTGAGATAGTTCTGAAGTCCCTTGCATAATGATGAAACACTTTTTTCTCTCTGTTTCTCTTCAAATAAAATAAAGAATGCGTAATCTCACATTATTATTTATATAGGTGACGAGTGATTACTATTTATACAAGAACATCGATCTTAATAGCTCAGTTGATTCATTACCTAAATTTTTTTTATTAATGACATAATGCATGCATTGAATTTCATTAATATGACAATGATTAAATAATAAATATTGTTAATAAAAAAAAATTACACATTCATTGTCTAGTAGCTAAATTTTGCATCAATTTAAGACTTTTAACATACGATATGAGTAACATGTTATAAGCTTTTTTTTAGGGAAAATTGTATATAATAGCAAATTAATAATCTAAAACAAATGGAGTAGTTAGGGTTTAATTTAATTGTGCTCCACAGTAAACGTTTGCAAAAAATTGTCAGGTGTCTCTCTTCCAAATATCTCGCTCGCATTCTCCTCCAATCTCTCCCTCGCTTCCTCACTTTTTATACAAACACAAGTGTATAAAAATTGTTTCTAATTGTATAAAGTAAAGAAAATTGTATAAATACATATATTTTTGTTCCCCTCTCTCCCCTCTTCCAGATCTCGCTCGCCACTCTCCCAAATCTCGCTCGCCACCCTCGCCTTTCTCACTACTACAAACAGAAGCGAAATGTATAAATTGTGTTTCTGTTTGTATAAAGCGTGAGAAAATTATATATACACATGCAAGTACATATATTTCATCCTATACACTTATAATTATACAATAAAAATACTCCCCTACCTAGTTTCTTTTGCCTTTCTCTCTTTCTCATTTTATACAATTTTCAAATTGTATCTAATTTCTCTCTTTCTCGTTTTATACAATTCGATTCAATTGTATATTCCTTGTCAAGTCTCTTTTGTCTTTCTCTCTTTCTCATTTTATACAAATTCAAATTTTATATAATCATTATATACACTTATAATAATACAATTCATTTTATACACTTCGTTTTTATACAGTTCTGCCCAAGTGTCTTTCTCTCTTGTTTTATACACTTTGTTTTATACAATTAGCTTCAACTGTATATGTATAGCGAATTATACAGTTCCTATGTTTGCTATGGAGCGCAATTATGCAAACTTTGCTATAGTATACAAATATGAATTTTTTATTTGCTATATGTGAAAGTTGTCCTTTTTTTAATGCATTCACATTATATTATATGCAAGTAATTAAGTTATGATAAAATGTTATAAACCTAATAAGTTTTAATTAGCTAAAGTTGTGGCGATTTAATATTATTTATTTATATACAATATAGAAGGGTTTTTTTGTTATCTAACTATATATCAGATTATTGGATTACTAAAGATTAGTTGTTGAATTTCATGAATCATGAGTAAGAAAAAAGTTGGTAGAAATTACAAATTGACTCTTGAGTCAATGCGTATATATATATGATGTAGAAACTGTAGTAGATATGTATGTATATATATATATATATATATATATATATATATATTAGTTCTTTGATTGATTCATATATACCTAATGCCTAACCATTGCAGGTAAAAGTTATGATAAATATAATTTCATATTTTTTTATTATTTATAAGTTCAAAGCTAAAGCTACTACTTAGAAGAGATAAATGATGTTTTATTAATTAAATTAAGTAAAATGTTTGACGTTTAAAACAAATGATCCTTTATATTTATTTTGAAGTTCCCTTTAATTAATTAATGGTCCTTTTAGTTAAGGCAAACTTACATAAATATACTATAATAAAAAAATACTTATCATTTATAGCAGTAATATTTTTTTCACTTGATCACTTTTAATTCATTTATAATATAAAATTAATACATATTACAAAGATCAATTTATTATTCACATGTAATACAAATTTTAATGATGAATAATACATTTATCACACATTTTAACACACTTGTAATACAATGTGGCAATTTCTTACCAAACAAACATGATATATTTCAAAAAACAATTATAATTCATATATATTGCATACATAATTTTCACTTTTAATACATATTACATATTTAACAAAGTATTGCTATAAATAATAATAAATAAAAAATATCGCTAGAATCAATTATTATTTTTTAAAATGTATTAATTTATGTAATTTTTCCTTTAGTTAAGTGATGTCTAGTGTCTCTACAAAACCCTTTGGGCTCCCATTTTCCATTGTGAGGTCCAAGCTATCAGACCCGTTTAACTTTACTGCACTCGGCCCACAAACAAGACTATTTAAAAGTAGAAATATTGATCGGTTTATTTATTAGCTCAATTTATTAAAAATTAGACTAATATATAATCAAACTGGCTCATGAGAAATCTTGTCGAAATATTTACTTTTTTTTTTCAATTTAATATTGTTATATATAGTCATTATAAAGAGAAAAATGATTTTTATTAAGTACTAAAAATAGGTTTTTTTAGAACAACAACAAAAACAAATCATTAAGCTTATTAAAAATTGGGTTAGGCCTTAACCCATTATATAATCCATTACCTAACCCGTTTTGACCCAAGCAAATTTGGGTTGGTTGGATTGGGTCTTGACCAGACTGGTATCTTATCCCATTATGACCCACCAAAATTTGATCCAACCCATGAGCGATCGGGATAGGTGTGTATTGTATCAATAAAGATAATATATTAGGACCAATGTATCGGGACGTTGATTGATGTATGCGAAATCCTTAAATTTTAAGGTATTTTTATAATTTGAAAAATAATAGAAATATGATGTAATTAGTAAAATTTGTATAATTTTTTAATAATAAAATATATATACATATATTATACATATGTCAAGTTATTTTTAGTTTAAGTGGTTGGGGGAAATGCTACTTAGGTTAACTCTTCTATATATATTTTTTTTAAAAAAAAATAATTAGTTGTTTCTGGCTATAATTTTGATGGCGGCTAAACACACAGTTATAATTTTCCCAAAAATAAACGTGCTCTTTATACTCGTTTAATTAAATTTGTATGGACCAAAGCTTTAATTCTAGCATTTGATTTTTTTTATTTTTTTAAAAAAAAATTAAATGAGAAAAAAGACCAAAGCTTTAATGGATCACTTTTGAAAATGTGCTTGTTGGTTTAAGAGTTTGAGGCCCAAATATTCTATCCTGGAGGCCCAAAATAACTCAAATGAACTATTTGAGTAATGACTAACAATAGTGAAGTTCCACAGGATCGCTTACCATTCGACCAACTTTTCTTTGTCTGCTTTGTCTTGTATTTTAACTCTCTCTCTCTCTATATATATACTCGTCAAAATACTACATTAGAGAATTATATATCACTCAAATTTGTTGTACATTCTCTAAAATTTGATGTAAATATTTTTAATTTCGTTGGACATATTTTATTTGAAACTTAAACTAGTTAGATCAACACATACAATTTCATTAAATACATTATATTTAGTCACTCAACCTAATTGTAACAACTCATACAATTCCATCAGATACATCGCCACACGTTCCTTTATTTTAAATGTATATGATGTATCTGCATAACAACAATAATATGTCCGGTATAATAATATTAGAATGAAAGAAGAGTATAGATAGCTAGCCAAATGCTGGAAAGTTAAAATAGAGAGTATGAACACACAATTGTAAGGTCAAAACAATCTTATCAAACACTGAAAATTCAAAAAAAAATAAAATAAAATAAAAACAAAGGATACATGCATGCATATTGATAGATAATTAATTAATGTCCAAAAGAATAGAACCAAATATATATTGTAGACTATTAGGAAATAAAATTAAATACTATACAAACAATTAAATGACTCAAATGCGACAGCCTGATAGACGCACGGTCGGCTTGTCACAATTCGTGAATGGACCCACGTTGGGGTCGATTTTTTTATTTGATAAATATTTAATTGAATTATTAATATTTTATTTATATAAAAAAATTAAAAGTTTATTATTATGTAGTTTTTTTATTCATAAAATTATTTGCAAAACTTTGAAAAAACAGATTTTATATTTCTTAAATTTTATATCTAATTAAATTGCATCATATAATTTGAGACGGAAGAATAATCGGATAGAACAAGTTCACAACGGCGTGTGCAATGAAAGATTGTGCCACCGACTAGTTGAAGATTTTGTCTATTTGAACAATATTAGTCTTCGCTCATTAATTTCTTTGCGCATGTGTATATTCGATCTGTTATTTTATTGAAAATAAGTTATTTTATTATGTATATGAGATATAAAATAATTTATTTTATTACTATGATAAAAATGGTGGAATAAGTAATCTAAGGATTATTTACTAGTACTACCTTAAACTAAACATGTAACAAGATAATCCTACATTTTATACTGCAATTATTATACACTATATCTCATGCCAAATGATTTCTTAGGTATCTACCTAACACTATATTTGTATCATTGTTACCTATTGTATTGTATTGTATTGTATTGTTACTATATCAACAATGTTTGTTTTGATTGTTACTTAAAATATATTGTATTGTATCGTTAAATTTCGTTGTTACATAACAATGAAAATTCCTATTTTATGGAACAACCAATTTGGTGTGTTCCCATTGTTACTTAATATCTTTTTTCAATTATATATTTATATAATATTTCAAAATACTATTTTACCCTTTATCTTAATTCTTTAAATCTAGTCAAACCTCCTACCCTAGAATAATTAGGATTTTTTAGTAAATTTATAAATTACAATACAATACGATACGATCAAACTAAACAATTAAAATGTTATTAAAAAACAACAAACAATACAGTCTAGCCAAACATTATATCTACCATACAATACAGTACGATAGAGTACAGTACAATATAATAGATTATGAAACAATGAGTAACAATGATCTAAATAAAGTGTAAAAATTACTACTAATAATTCAAACTATTTCATACTTTTAATTAGGGAATTTTTCATAACCAAACAAAGTATACGAATAAAAAAGAAAAGGAATGTCACCAATCACGCTATACAATCCTATCTACAGAGTCGACAATATTCAGTAATTATTTTTGTCATCTAAAAGTTTTATTTGGTATAATATATTCAGAATTTCAACAAGTTATATTTCTTTTTTTTTAAAAAAAATTGAACACATATATACGTGGCTATAATTATTTGGAAGTATAAAAATTAGTGCTATAAAAGTGGATGATTTGATTTTATGTTCAGACTTCTTTGTTACTTTGATTAATATGATTGTCCAATTCATACTAGTCTGTTAGTCCATCAATCAAAATCACTGTCGCAAAAAAGAACCAAAAAAAGAATTTAGTACAAATCGGTGTTAAGTTATATTGATAAAAATGTTAATAATTTCTAAATAAACAATCCAAAACGTCATTAATACTCTCAATAATCACTTAATAATATGATTAAATGTATATATTTCCACTTTATAATTTTGTCATATGATTAAATAGCATATTTTAGATCACATGACAAATACATACTCAAGAGTCTTTTAACACACACTCTTTCTTAAACAAAGCACTGTGTGTCCATATAATTAAAAGAGTAACATTTGGATTTGGCAAATATAAAAAATATATTTGTATGTTATATTTATAGTTTGTATAATATAATTATGCTTTATAATTATTTTATGTTTACTATAGTGCATCAGATTTGTATACATAGCAGACTGACATAATTGTATCTATGTAACTAAAATGTATATATATATCAATGATTGTGTTTGCATATCTGCATAAAATTTTAAATTTGCATACAATGAATCGAAATAAAATATTTGTATATCAAACCTCGCGTGCTTGCTACAGCACAAAATATACATTGGTAAATTGTTTTATATAATGGCTTAGTTTGGTTAAAAGATCTTGTAAGAGGTTTTAACCAAACTAAGCCATTATATAAAGCCATTCACCTAAATAATATGTTTTTCTAAAATTTTACAAAACTAGTATAAACGTATCCCACAGTAACGTTTTAGGATATATTTTATTTTTTTAAAGTTGATGGCGTCAGATTGATATATGTTACTCAAAGTAACGTTTTACTCCTAAAACGTTACTCACAGTAACGTTTTAGGAGTAAAACGTTACTGAAAATAACGTTTTAGGAGTAAAACGTTACTTACAGTAACATATATCAACCTAATGCTGTTAGTTTTTAAAAAATTAAATATACCCTAAAACGTTACCGTGAAATACGTTTATACTAGTTTTGCAAAATTTTAGAAAAATGTATTACTTTGGTAAATTGTTTTATATAATGGCTTAGTTTGGTTAAAAGATCTTGTAATTTGTATAATTTGTGTTCGTATAGAGAGAGAAAAAGAGAAAGGCAAAACAGAACTGCTGGGGAAAGATTTGTATTAATATGATTGTAAGTTTATAGAATGAAAATATATATATATTTTACATATAATTTTCTCTCGTTTTACATAAACACAAACGCAATATAACTTCGTCTAAGTATTTGTCATACTCCTATTTTATTAAAAAAAACCCGATGTGTATCAAAATATTCTTGGAATAAGAATAAAATAATAAAACTTTTGTTGGCAAAGGAATATAATATGGTCCCAAACAAAACCAGGTCCATTCTTTTTAGATTCGATGAGCCAACACACAAGTTTCAAAATTTTAAAGATATCAAACATTATATTACACATAGTCAAAGTAGTATTAATGATAAAAGTATTTCACATGCATGCATATATTATATGGTCCAATAATATAGTTTTCATGCAAACTGCTCATAAAATATTCTCTTACTTTTTCTTTCATTCTCTTTATATTATTTTGCATACCATGCAACGACAGTCTTGCATGAGAAGAAAGGCAAATTAAATCATCATTTCATTTTACCACATCTATATATATATATCAACAACTTTTGGGATATATATATATATGGAAGGTGCTTCAAATTAAAATGAAAGTACATTATGATATTGATTTCTTAGACGGTCACTCAATTAAGATGGAGTAGTTATTAACTTAGATGTTTTAATTTATTATTATTTCAATTAGTCGAAATGACCGTTTTAGGAATCAAACTCATGAGCCATGCATGACACTATGAAAGGATTAGTAGTACACAGCCACAAGCGGGGTTAAGGGTTCGAAATATATTCGACTTTAATTGAAATTGTTGTAACAATTTCAAACTTTGGACAAGATCTATTACCCTGTAATATTTAATAGTGTATTTTAAAGATATATAGATGCTCACGTGGATATAAAAAATATTACATCACTATAAATAGTAACTTGTCCAGCATGGACACTTATGTATCTTTTGAAATACACTACTACCTCCGTCCATATTTAATTGTCATGATTTCTATTTTTAAGAGTGAAACTATAGAAACTTTGACTAACATTTTACGATGTATTATTTCATCATATTGATATGAAAAAAATTATAATGTATAGTACTTTTGTATAGTTTTTGAATATCTAAATATCTTATTGAAAAATATCAAATTAACGTAGTTTAATTTAACTTTGAAAATTAGTTAAATTAACTTTTAAAAAGTGCAACGTGAAAAATAAAAATGGACGAAAAGAATATTAAATAGTGCATGGAGTAATGGATCCTGCCCACTGATAAGAAGTATTACAACAATTCCAATCAAAATTCAAATTTGTTTCAGATATTTTTCCCGACTAATATTAGTAAACTCCTTATTGTAATTATATTACTGTTGTCAAGGGAATAAGAAGCATTAAGAATCAAGATTCATGTAATATACTTGCACTTATAAATATTAATTCAAGAAAAAGTTTGGCTATTTTCCAATCAAATTCCTTAATTAATTTGTTGTAAAGAAAGGAATTAATGAATATTGAGGACACCAAAAAGTATTCTTCCTAATTTAAAAAGAGAATATTTACACTTCTTTGTAGGGGTGGGTATTCGGTATTTCGGTTCGGTTCGGGTTTTTTTTCGGTTTTTTTGGTTTTCAGTTTTTGTAAATTGTGTACCGAATACCAAACCGAAATATTTCGGTTCGGTTCGATTTTTTATTTCGGTTTTTTAATGGGCCTGCACCTGGCTGCTGCCTGCTGCTGTCGCCGGCAGCTGGCTGCTGCTGCTGCTGTGCTGGGCTGCTGCTGCTGCCTGCTGTGCTGGGCGGCTGCTGCTGCTGCCTGCTGTGCTGGGCGGCTGCTGCTGCTGCCTGCTGTGCTGGGCGGCTGCTGCTGCTGCCTGCTGTGCTGGGCGGCTGCTGCTGCTGCCTGCTGTGCTGGGCGGCTGCTGCTGCTGCCTGCTGTGCTGGGCGGCTGCTGCTGCTGCCTGCTGTGCTGGGCGGCTGCTGCTGCTGCCTGCTGTGCTGGGCGGCTGCTGCTGCTGCCTGCTGTGCTGGNATAATATGTACCGAAAACCGAACCGAAATATCAAAAATACAAAAAATTAAACCGAATACCGAACCGAAAACCGAAATACCGAAACCGAAATTCTGAAAAATTTCGATTCGGTTTGGTGTTTTGGTTTTCCGGTGTTTATGCCCACCCCTACTTCTTTGAAGCCTTATCCAATGTCATGTGCGACATTTTGATTAAATTGAATTTGATGAGATTTTACATGTTATGGGTTCTTAAAAAAGTATATATTTGAACTTTATTTATATAATAAAATCTCGAAATACATATATTAAAACATATATCATTAGTCAGTTTCAATTTATAAGATTCATTTTTTTTTAATTGATTTGAAAAAAATAATATATTGCTATATTCAGTAATAATTTAACTTAAAAATGTTTATTTTACTCTTACAAAATGATTTATAATCATATGAACATAAATTTCAAATAATATTTTTTTTTTAAACTCTGTATCAAGTTATCAGACGAAATTACTATTTTTATTTTGAGCATCTTCATGATGATCATGTGATTTGTACTTTCAACTTTTGTTAAATATATTCTAGGAGTATCTTACACGTTATTTTAAAGATAGCAAAAACTTTTGGTATTTTTTTAATTTTATTTTTTTACTATGGCCCTTTACTTATTAGAACTTTAGCGGATTTTACGATCGATGCTTGATTTTCTTTTGCTTTTTTTTTCCCTCCTCGATTTTCAAACACAAATTTGATCATAAAAGTTGTGAATTTTCTCTTTTTTATTAACAAAGAAAAAAAAAGGGACAAAGTAATGATGAAATTGGTCCTAATAACATGTGATGAAGATATCTTTTTTTTTCTTCAAATTGTTCTCTCTTTTTGTCATTTGGCTAAAGAAAGTAACATGGAAAATTTCCTCTTTCTTTTTTCAAGCTTGGGTAATAGTATAAGATTAATTGGAAAAGATGAACTAATTATTGCTATAGCTTTTCAAGTCACTTTCCTATACCAATTTTAGGGTTCTAAAATTGTGGAAGGCTTAGGGGAACCATTTATTTTATTTATCTTTTTGAAAAGCACAAAGGATATGATATTATATCATTATCACTATATTACTTTCCATTTGTTTTTTTGAAAACACTTGTAATTATATTCTTTTTAGCGCGGGCTAAATTTCATGTGTGGATTATTCGGTATAACCAGTGAAGTGCGAGCGCATAAATTAGGAAAGATAAGATTGAAAATGAAGTTATACGAGATAAAATTAGAAAAATAATATTGTAATGATTTGAACATGTAAAGAGGAGGTGCATAGAAGCAGTAGTAAGGAGGTGTGAGCATGTGACTATAGTAAGTGATGTGCGAGCACATAAATCAGTTTAGATAAGATTAAAAATGAAGTTATACGGAATAAAATTAAAAAAATAATATTGTAACGATTTGAACATGTAAAGAGGAGGTGCATAGAAGCAGTAGTAAGGAGGTGTGAGCATGTGACTATAGTAGGTTCAAATAAACGTAGAGGTAGGTCAAATAAAAATTGGGGAGATGTGATCAAACATGACATGACACATTCTTTACTTAAGAGACAGAAAGAATTGAAGGTCGAAAATTGACATAAAAATATATTGTCTCCGTCTCATTTTAAGTGACGCTCTTTCCTTTTTTTTCTGCCAAATAGAATGTCACTTTACAAAAATTAGAAGAAAAAAAATTAAAATTCCTTTTTTACCGTTAACGTAATAATTCACCCACAAAAATATATAAAAATTCTTTTATATCACAAGATTCAAATGTCTCTAATTATTTTTACTTGATAAGTCAAAGGATTTTCCACGTAAAATGGAACGGAGGAAGGGAGTAGTCGATCATCTTGTCCTGTATTAATCACATTTTAATGATCCCCAAATTTGATATTTGTGTAAAAAATGATCTTTTATAAGTTTAATGTAATTTCTTTGGATTACTAAAGTGATTATTAGCAACTTTATCACGTAAATCATGATAAATCTCGATATGATTGACTTCATGGTATACACCTAGCTATCCTATTAGTTTATTCACGATTCATATCGAATAGCCATCATTTTATTAATACAAACAAAAATAGATAGTACGACTTCATGTCATATTCAAATCTAGTTATCTTGGAATATAAATTCATAATTCATATTAAATCATTGTGATTTCAACATTACTAACAATGAAGCAAGTGTACGTTATATCCAGTGGCGGAGTTAGAATTTTATTTATGGGGTGTCAAAATATTAAGAAATAAAATCGTATAGAAGCTAAAAAGTGTCAATATGTAATATATATATACACAAAAAATAATTTTCAGCTACATAATGCAATTTTTCGACGAAGGGGTGTCGATCGACACCCCTTAACTATATGTGGCTCCGCCACTGGTTATATCATACATGCGATCACATTGTTCGAGTAAAAATGTTGTGATTTTCTTTATTTCTTATATGATCTTGAACAATTAATTCAACATCGTTACCAACACCATATATGGTCATTAGAAATGACACGTCATACAAGAGAATATATGCCTTGCTTGTAAGAGTCGAAGTAGAAAAAGGGTCCATACTATCTATTGGGCCCCAAATTCTAACCCGGGTCCACAATTTAGAGTGTCGTTTTTGTTTTTGAAGCCCAATTTGGGCCCATTATCCCTTTACTCTTTATCGAGGACCCAAATATTCTCAATATAACTGTCACCGTCTGATGTATCTCACCAAACCACAAATCCAAAGTTGACAAAATCACAGCCGTCCAAATCTCCTTTATTGATGATAATATATACAGTCAAGTTTAACCCAATGTGGGCCCTGTTCAATCAACAGACAGTGGGCCGACAAAACATAGGCCCACATAAGTTGTCCTTGTCCCCACCACATAAGGCCTTTTTCTTCCTTTATATTCACGTTCTTAGCTCAATTTTTTTTTCATTTCTCACTATCCATTTTGGATATACACTGATATACATATTATTATATATAGTTGTAACAAAGAAACTTTGTATTTGAAATATTTTAGTTACATATTGTTGAAAGTTTGTTCTTTTTTACTAAATCAAGTTGAAAAAAAAGTGTACTAATGGGGATCACTTCTTTGCAAGTTTGCATGGATTCATCTAACTGGCTACAGGTTTGTGTTTTACTAAATTCAATGTTACATTTTCATGTTCCTTTATGGCATTCACATTTTGATGATTGAAGTTACTTTTGCAGGAGTATATATAGTCTATTATCTGATTAAACAATTACGAGATATTTTGGCATTCATTTTTAGCTATTTTTGTACTTTCTAGCACTATAAGAAAACCGTGAATTACATGAGGTTTAGTATGAAAATTCACAGAGAACTTATTTTCCTGAAAATTTTCATACTGATTTCTTCGAAAATCCCCATATAATTCACAGTTTTCTCGTAGTGTAGTAGACCTAAAGGTACATCTCCTGGAAAAATGTTGATGCATGCCTTCAAAAATAGTGCATATTTAAACGATCTGATATGAATGCTTTAACATTTTTTTGAGAGTTTGTGACAACATAGTTCTTTTTTCTTTCCATATTGTTTGGATGCTTCAAAATCTGTTTTTGACTAACCCCAACCATCTAAAGTTAGTCCACCGTCTCAATTTATTTTACTTAATATGAAATTTAAGAAAAAAAATAGATTTTTGAAATTTGACATCTAAGACATGTAATAAATGTTCATGCAGCTATGAATTATTTTATTAAAGGTTAAATTAAATAATCATTTTATAATTAATATAGAAATGTGTCTCTCTGAAATATTCTATGCAAATAGATTAATATTTTTTAATAGTCTGAACAATATTTTCCTTTTTTTTTTCTTCTAACTTTTACTTATGTGTTTCTATTGTCAGGACACAATTCCCGAGGAAAATGAATTTGATTCATCTTCATCTCCATCAGGTGGTGACATTTTCACATGTTCAAGGCCATTAATGGAAAGAAAATTAAGACCACAACATGATAAACCTATAAATTGCCCTCGTTGTGACTCAACACACACTAAATTTTGTTACTACAACAATTACAGCCTTTCTCAACCAAGGTATTTCTGTAAATCTTGTAGAAGGTACTGGACTAAAGGGGGAACTTTAAGGAATATTCCTGTTGGTGGTGGATGTAGGAAGAACAAAAAAGTATCTTCAAAGAATTCAAAGTTGTCTAATGACAATATTACCCCTCATGTTGAATCATCTAATAATTATCCTGAAATGTCTTTTTCCCACTTTGGTAATTTTATGGGAAATAATAATATGTTCATGCATCATGCACCTATTGATTTTATGGATAGTAGCAAGTATCAAGCTTTGGTGGGGACTACGAGTACAAGAAATCAAGATTTTCTTGGGAATGTCAATGTTGGTAGTACTGGTCTGATCGATGGTTATGGTGAGATGGATATTTCGAGAATCGGACCACATTATAATGGAGGGTTTTGCTCTAGTGCATTTGGGTTGCCTAATATGGATGGAAATATAATTAATTATGAGGGACAAAATATAACAATGGATGTTAAACCTAATCCAAAGATTTTGTCACTTGAATGGCATGATCAAGGTTACTTCAATGGAGGACTAGGAACTTGGAGTGGATTGATGAATAATGGTTGTGGATCAACCGCGACGACGAATTCGTTAGTATGAGAATTAAATTTAAATCAACAAGGCTTACGATCAAGTGATATCGTTAGGTGTTTGGTTTAATTATCGTCATAGCACTAAGCTAAGTTACTTTCACTTTAGTAACTACTTAATTTTTAATTTATGTTTGTTAATCTCGTGTTGTAATCATGAGTGGTTGAGATTATCTCAGGTATAATTGTTAGTCCTTAATTATCACTTATGTACTGGTTTTGTACTGATCAATATTCCTCTTCTTTTTTTTTTTGTGAAGGATTTTGCTTTTAGTTTAATTAATTAAAGTAATTAGGATGTTAAGTATGAATGGGGTATTTGTAAAAGCTGTTTAATTTCGACCATGACTTACTCTTAAATATTCACAAGTTTTTGATTATTCACATTTGTAATGTTGCAAATCTTGGTCAGCTAGCACTTTATATAAATAATAATGCTAGGGTTGAGAAATTCAAAGTTGTAAGGCTCGTTAGATTTGAACAAATATCGAGGAAGATATTATTTACTATCTTTTGCTCGTCTGAATTTATGTGATACTATAAAAAAGACTCGTAATCTAGAATAAATTTTTATTTTTCTTTTTACACAAATTAAAAATAAAAATATTTCACATAAACTAAAACAAACTCTGAAAAAAAGAAAAAGTGCTGAGTACTTGGATATGATACGGTACTAACAATTATTTTAGCATCATATTTATTTTTATTTGTTTGGTGAATCAATTATTGGTTTGGATGTTTTTGGAACTTTGGAGTTTGGACTAGTACTTTTATGACAGTAAAAGAGAGAAAATAATCATTTTTCAGTTCATTACGTAATCAAAAAGAGTCGAATAACGTCAGGGTAAAATTTTGGTGACATTATTAGTTTTGTAGGTGAAATTTCAGTAAAACGTCATCTAAAATATTCAAGTGCAGGAGTAAATAATACGAGAAAAATAATTTAGAAGAGATGATAAATCTCTGGCATAATGTGGATATGTATAGACAATTTCATTATAATTTTTTTTTAAAATTAGTGTCTCGCAAACATTAATTAATTTTATTTCTCACTCAATATTCAATACCTATATTGAAACCAAACTAAATTCGAAAGTCTCACATTGAGAGTAATCCCACAATGAGGGTAAAGCCCTCCCCGACTCCAATTTAAAACTCCATGACAGTTATTTTTCGAAAACAAAACCTATAGTGATCACTATCGTCAAGCAATTTTCAAAGTATACTTTGCGTTAAAGTAGAAAGTTCAACAAAACGCAACAATTTTATAACAAAAATATCGAAAAACATGCTTTTCATGATCTTCAACAATTGCTTCAATTTGAAACAGAAGCATTAGCTGAAACAACATATACTTTCACTATTGAAAAGGGCATTTGCTGTACTATAGATCTTCCCTGCCTAATTTGGCAGGTGTGAGCATCACACACTCGGTTTTAAACCGAAAAAAGAGTACGTTGCAATCAACGTAACATAAATATAATATGGTGAACCCTCAAAGGCTCAAACCATTGAATTGCATAGAGCAAAACGGATATTGACGATTCGTATAATCGACTCCCATCTTTTGAGTTAAGATGAAGTTGATTATACTTTATAAACATTTCTAATCCATGCAGACAGAGAGAAAGTAAGGCATTGAAGTTGTCCAACATCCATTCAATAAAGAAGGCAACACAGCTCAGTAACACACAGAGCAGTAGCCCAGGAGAGAACAGATCCAGCAATTCTACAGAAAATAAAAAGCGAGCGAGGCGAGATAAAACACAGGGTTCTCAACAACAGTCGTTAGCCTCTCGCATAAATATCCTAATTAATTAGATTCACAATTTCAATGATAACTAAGGAACTACAGCTTTTATTATCAACTACGACGAAGAAGAACCAACCATGGTGCTTACCTTTTCCAAGAAGCCTTTCACCTCGCTTTCCAACTTGGCTTTTATCTCGGGGGAAATATTATCACCAGCCTTCTCAAGCATTGTGGTCATCGACTCCAGATTCTGTTTTATCACAACCAGATCAGGTCCCTCGCCATTTGAAGGTACTGCTCCAGAAAGTAAAGCTGCGGGCTGAGAAGTTGAAACATGACGGAGACGATAACTGACAAGGGAAGGTCCAAATGGGTTTCTGCTTTGTAAACTCTGCAAGGCTTCCATAGCATCACTATCCTTTGCAAAGACCACCTGGGCAGTAGAATCATTAAGGTACAAAGTTTTGGATTCCTCTAACGGACCAAAACTGGCAAAAGTAGCACAGATATACTCTTTAGAAGGCACTGGTGAACCCGGCGTAAAGTATAGCAGAAGAGTGTTCTGATCTCCATTAGGATTGGGTATCCCAATGGCAGCAGATTTAGTAGCTCTTCTCCTTTTTTGCTTGGGTTTAGCTTGACCTGAGACAGAACTCATTTCTGTGACCTCCTTTCCCTTCAAATTCGGATCGGTGACCTGTCCATTCAAATCTGGTAGAGCTGAAGAAGTATTCTGAATAATTAATGCTTTCTCCTTCCTTTTCCGTTTCTTGCCTTCTCCTTTTGCAGACGAAACCAGACCGGTGATCTGTGAAATATTTGGTAATGAGCTGCCTGCAGCATGAATTTCATTGGCATTTGGTTGTCCAGCAAAAAGTTCAGCATTCGGGAGGGAAGACGCCCCCTGTACCCCCAACATGTTATCTGGTTGAGGACCACCTTCCAAGGGTAACGAGCCGGTCACTTCCACACTTTTCAGCATTGGAATGAACTGGGTGTTCCCTTTGCTCAGATCTGGCAGATTCTCAGAAACCAACTCTTCCTTCTTCCTCCTCCTCCTCTTAGGCTCAAGTTTACCTTGAGTAGGAGCAGGACCTATAACCTGCATATTTTCAACTGACAAGCCCGCGTTGTTTCCATTCAAGTCTGGTAGTCCACCTAATATCCCAATCTCATTATGAACCACAGCTGCAATTGCCGCCTTCTTTCTCTGTCTGTGAACTACTCCTTTTTTGAGTGTATCAGGTTCTGTCTGTACAGAATCAATCAGGGGAGAGCCATTCATACTGGTACCATCTGCAGTCATCCTAGGTAAGTTGGTTTTAGAGCTAAACTTGGGACCAGTTGCATTTATTCCATCACTTTTCTTTCCACCTCTCTTCTTGGGGAGAACATTGGGAGGAGGCTGTCTTTCTACTTGCAGATTATATCCTCCTGAGGCCAAACTATTATCAGACTGAAAAGTTCCCGGACACCCCAAAGTAGCTTCCTTGTATTCATCTATCTGAACGTCAGGATCTCTGAATGCTCTAAAACTCAAGTAAAAATCCCGGATTGGAATGGAACACGTGCTTTGAATAGGAAAGAAGCAATCACGAGCTGTCTGATGGAGTCCTTGGAGCATTTCTGCCGAAGAGACAGCACTGAAATCTGCATTATTGCATATATCATTGTCATTCACAGATTTCCTCGATTTCCTTAGAGAGGTCTTATTACTGCTGTTACCAATTGGAGTGGAGACCATAGATGGATTGGAGGATCTCTTTATTCCACCAGGAGTAACTTCCTCGCAATCTTCAGTTTCATCTTCTCCCTGGCCAAGTGAATTCTTACGGGAGGCCCAACTGTTTACATAAGGATATGACAGGTACTTGCTCTTCTTCCGTTCTCGTGACTCAAAACCTTTTTCAGATTTTCCTCCGGCATTTTCATTCGAGATCTGTGAACGGGATATCATGCTCCTCGTTCCTCTAGGAGACTCCAATGAGCCAGACAGCTCCATCTCAGTCATTTTACAATCATCAGTACCACTTCTACAGCTCTTAAGGACACTATCACCACTAGACAGCTTGTCCAGATCTTCATCCTTGCTTGCTGATATCTGATTACTTGTTGGCCTGAGTTTGTACAAAGGCAATTGCTTATGGCCTATTGAACTGTAAAAGGCAGATAGACAACTCTCAGCAACTGTGAACTCAATATCACTTGGGCTACGAAGACCCAAAGCACGTGATTTGATGAATTTGAGAAATTTTGAAGGCTCAAATTGAGATGCCGAAAAAGCACTACCCCCATTCTCATCTTCCTTTGAAGGAACATTTTGAGCAGCAACTTGATTTTCTTTTGAAAAACAAGAACAGGTCATCTCCTGTTTCACGCGCCTACCATACTCGCCCAAGGCCTTCTCTATTGCACCATAAAAGCTTCTAGACTTATTCTGGCGAGACATCAGCTCAAAATACTCTATAAAGGGCTTTAACTGGAATGGACGGCACCAAACAGAACTAGTGCTACCAAAATGCTTAACAAAGAAACCATCCACTTGATTACACTTCCCAGCATCTTTCGATGTTTGCGGATCACAAATCATTCCCGGCCACCACAAGTCAGTCTTCATTTTTACCCATACTAAGTCACCCACAGCAAAAGTGTGTTCTTGACTATCACTGACATCACCTTCTGCTTCATTCCCATTGACACCCATAGGGTTGTCAGTTTCCATGTAAAATGTGCAATCTGGACCAAATACATCCACTGTCAGAGAAATACCATCTCCAGAAACTTCTATCTTTGTAGGAGAATCATTTATGTGCACCTTTGACGTGTCCATATCTTCCACAGCATCAGCCACACCAATTTTCTCAACCCTATTATCAAGAGACTCATTAAATTCAGCACCCGATTCTTGAGTTTCATGTTTCAAAGTCCCTGCTTCCATCATACCATCAAGTGTAACATCCTCGTTCGCCAGGCCAAGTGCCTCTAAATCAATAGTATCATCCACATCTCCAAACTTGTTCTCGATCTCAACTCCCTCAAGATCATTATAATCATCCACATTTGCAAGCTTATTCTCACTCTCAACTGTCCCCTGCCCATCAACTAGCTTCTGCTCAGTATCAACACCCTCCAAACCATTATTATTATCCACATTTGCTAACTTTTCCTCACTCTTAACTCCCTCCGAATCAATGTGATCATATCCATCCACTAACCTCTCCTCACTCTTAACCTCTGAATCAATGTTATCATATCCATCCACTATCTTCTGCTCAAACCCCACTTCCATTAACTCTAACTCAGTTCCATCAACCACATTTGCTATATTCTTGTGCACATTAGCATTTCCAACACCTGATGGAACCTCTGTCACTGTGACCAATTCAGAAACAGCACCACTCTCACTTAAGCTAGATACAACAGATACCTTTTCTAGGGTTTTACCATCTGGGGTTTGGCTTAAAACTGGTTTATAATCCACAGAACCCTCCACTAGGGTTTCTGAAATCTTCTGTGTTTCCATTACTAACAAATACCTTAAAAGTCTCAACTTCACCACAAATCAAAAGCTAACCCTCAGTTCATCTCTGGATTAAAATTAAAAAACAAAACAGATATAAGCATACAACCAACAAAAATCAAGAACAGAATTCAAAAAAAAAAATAACTCTTAAACCAGACGAAAGATATGAACTTTACTGTAAACAAACAAACATACACATCAAGAATGACAAATTAACAAAACCATTAAACAGAACTTAGAAAAAAAAGGTTAAAGAGATCTGATCAGAACAAATCAAGTAAAAACAGAAAAAGGGTATGTGATTTTCACCTTCTTTCTCTGTTCTTCTTCTGCCACAGCAATCAAAAGGGGTGTTCTTTCTTGTTTTGTGGTATATCAAAATGGGGTTTTTTTTGGGTTAAATCTTGTGGATTTCAGTGTGTTTTTGTGTTGTATGTGAGTCGGTGTTACAGCTCTACTTTAGCCTAACAAGTGAGTAGCTTCACCTAAGTGACACTTCTTGAATTGGGACAATTTTGTTCCATTTTGGAATTGGATTCCTTCTCTTAAACCTTAAGATATTTTTACTCTCTCCTAGTACTTTTTAAGGCTCGTTTGGTTTTTATGCATTGTACATGTATAAATTAATGATGTTTTTTATCTTACTACATGACTTTTGTCCTTTTTGATTTTATAAAATATTATTGTTTTGTAATTATCATAGTAATAACATGACTTGTTTTAAATCGAAAGTTTAAATTTTGTGATCAATTAAATATTTTTACGTAAATGAAATAGAAGCTTAAACTCTATGATCAGTCAAATATTTTTACGTAAATGAAATAGCAGTGCATGGTAAATTCCACGTATCAATATTGTTTGTGTTTTAAAAAATTTTGACACGTTATATATTTTGTAAAAGATTCAACTTACTATAAGGATTAATATTTTGAGATTTGAAGTAGTATATATGGAATATATATATATCGGTGTACTTATTCTTATTTTGTCGTTTTCGTATAATGAATGTGGAAAATCTTATCTTCTTCGAGTGAATTAGTAACTTTTACTAATGTTTTAACTATTCAAAATTATAACTTTTAATCAAGACTTTAACACGTAAATCTTGTGCTTTTTTTAGCGATAAAATCAAGTTTACGAATACAAATTAAAATAAGAAACTGAAGAGAGTGAGGAGGGAAACAAAGATAAAATATGTGGTGGGGGAAAGTAAATATTAGTCACTACCCAACATCAGGTGATATTAGAAAAACGCGATAACGATAATTAATTCATCTCTTTTTACACGCTAATTTCCCTTTCTAATTGCTTTCGTGGAAGAATATATGCTTAGATAACATTCAGGAGACTCATAAAATGTTTTTGTCGTCAACTATATCGAAATGAAATTAAAAGTGATGGATATTTGGCCGTTTATCCGGAAAAAGGGTTATAAAAGTTGAAGTGACCTAGAATGATTGCCGACTCAAATTAAATACAATATTCTCAAAGGGTCAAATTACTATTATTATATTCATTTCATTTTGTTTGGTTGATATTGTCGACTTAGATAATGTTTAATAATTATCGATTAAATATTTAATAATTATTAAATTAACCTCTTTTTTTTTGGGAATTTTAAATTTAATTATTACTAGTACTTTAGTAGCATTGGGAAATAAAAATATTTTTTTCTTAATTTGCTAAAATAGACAGGTAAAAATGGATCTATTTTTAATGTAAGAATCCAATAAAATAAAACGGAAAATTAGTGTATTAATGCCAATGTTGGTGCATGATAATGAAATTAATGTGGATAATCCTTTATTTTACAAAAGAGATCCTCATTTGGGTCATTTTGATTGGAGCTATTAAATTAATATGCCAACTATATTACTTTTTTTTTTAATTGGGGGGACCAATTCCACAAGTCTTTATAAAAATAAATAAAAGTTTACATTTTGACAAGAAAGTTATCTAGTTCAAAAATGGAAAATGTATTAACGGAGTCTTAGGTACATCATGATTTAAAAAGAATAAAAATTACCCAATATATACTTCAGTCATATTTTTATGGTGGTAAAATAATTAATTTTGGTAAAACTATTTAGTGATTAGTAACTAAATGGTAATAATGTGCATAAAATTAAATCGATGTGATCATTAAAAGAAATGTGAATCTTTTTACTAGCTTTCAATTACTTTTGTCGATCATCTTTTTATTTTCGATGTTATTTATTAGTTCTTTCATTTTAAAATATTTATCGTGTAAAAAACTACGATAAATAATTTGATACATAGTGATACTATGATAACAAAATCAAAAACATATGAAAGATCAACACTTGACAAGCTATCGACTAGACAACAACAAACAACCTAAAATGAATGAATTATTACAGTTTCTACAAGATCGATCGTATAATAATTTATCACCTAGTCGTAATAATTTGTAATTATTATGTGTATACTCAATATAGAATAATTGTATACATTGATTATACATTGTACTAAATTATAAGTGAAAACAATTAAAATTATTTCATTGTTAACTTTATTGCATCGTTTTGTAGTATAAAAAGCAAAAAGGAAATCATCTTTTTATAGTCATTTACAATTTGAATAGAAGAAAATATTATTTTTAGAAAATATTATTTTTAGATCTCTTAGGTATAAAATTAAAGATCTCTTAAATGTAAAATAAAGAATATTAGTAAAAGCAAATATAGCTAAAAACTAGTTTATAAAGCGATATAGAATCAAATCTCCCTAAGTATTGAAGATATTTTCCTTGTATAAAGTATAGGAACCGCGATATCGTGGGCTAATTACTTTCTATTTCGAAAGTTTTTCATTATAATAATCTCAAAATTTTCAGAACTCGCGGCATTGTTCCTTGGACCAATACATAGGAAACAATACATAATATGTAAAATATATATAAATTTTATATTACATACAAAACTATAAAACCATATTCATATTGATTTAAATTTGAAATAATTGGGTTTATATATCAAGAATAACCTTTGTACCAGATACATTATGCACTAACAAAGTTGTAATGTATTTAATAGAGGTGAAATGGTAGAATGATATATGTGGATGATTAAGCGAGTGAACGAAAAAAAAAATTATAACTAGTTCAAATGGTTGAAATATTTAGATATTATGTTTCACTTAAGTCGTGTAATTCCGTAATTTTTCCATTTTTTGGTTCTTTTAAGTTTTTAAGTAAGGTAATAGAGCCTTTTAAGCCCATCATTAGCTAGCTAAAATGGATGGTGGGCCTTGGTCACAGTAGAGGAACAGTACCTACTAGGCCCAATTACTCCTCAATTATAGAACTCTATAGTCTACACAAGTCGGCAAAACATTTTTCAAAAAATATTTTCTTTCGTCGCAATCACACCTAAGTTAAGTTAAAGCAAAAAAACAATTTCTTTCGTCGCGATCACACCTAAATTAAAGAATTATTAAAAAAAAAGAGGGGCATTCCGAGAATCGAACTCGGGACCTCTCGCACCCAAAGCGAGAATCATACCACTAGACCAAATGCCCTGCTGTCTTACTACACTCTTCTTTATTTATAGAAAAAAGAACATTTTAATAGACTTTTAAGCAAAATTGACAATTAATGCGTGAACATTTGAGAAACTTAGCATTAATTTTGAATCGAGGATTTATCGAATACAATTTTGTAAGTAACTCAACTCTAATGTAATAGTAACCAACTTTTCCACTACATTAATAAGATTTCTAACAAATTTCCTTACTATCACAAGGTAGCTAAAATTTGTATAGACAATACACTCCTCAAATCTTGTTAGTAAAATTATACTAAATTAGTTATAAGTGATTGTTAAAAGATCGCAAAAATCTACAGGACTTGACAAGTCTCTAAAGCTTTAGGACGAAGGCCCAATACTAGCTTCAACTTGGGCCAAAATTTGTATTTCGTAAATAACGGCCTTTTAAAGTGACAACTTGATATTCTTTTTATTTATTTTTACTTGTCGACTTTGTATCCTGAGAAACAAAATATATGTATTATTATATATACTTTTATTTATTATGGGCAAAATATATATTTTTCTCTTGATATATTAATGTGAATAGGTAAATGTTTGAGATTTATTTTTAATATAGTGAACCAATAAAAATAAACGGCTAGAGTATTTTTTGTTTTAATTATCATTTTCCTTCTCATTTTCCAATCAATCACTTTGAAAATAATCAAATCATAAACATGTGATTAGACATTGGTAATTTTAACGAGCACTAAATGACAGGACTTAACTATAATTACTTTTATGATCCACTATATTAAAAATAATTTGTCAATTTAAAGGAGAACAACTATTTCTTTTTGTTTTACTCTTAACATTAATTACTTATTTTAAATTATTTTTAAATTCATTAATAATCATCAATTAATTAATATAAATATCATGATAAAATATACACTTCATCTATTATTATTTTAAAAATATTTAAAGTTCATTGTGAACAAATAAAAATGAACGGAGAAAATAGTACGTTCATACTTCAAAAGAAAATTAATCGAATAAGTTCAAAGATAAAAAAAAATAAAAAAATGAAAAGATGTTAGTGGAATTAATAATGTATAGAGTCTTCCCCTATATAAATGACAATTTAGCAGCTAGTAGACTATATTTATTTTCAACTTTAATTTGCTGTAAAAGAAGAAACAAATAGAAAAAGTTTTCTCAATGTGATGAACAATTTTTTTCTGATTTGGAAATGTACTTCAATCTACATTGCATTATTGAGGTTTATTGGATTAGACAAACTTTATATTATTTTACAAGTGGAGTATTTTTATTTTCTTTATTTCTTACATTATTATATAGTTGTTGATTAAAAAAAAAAGGCATGCATATGCGTTGCATGTATTCAAAAAAGTTGTGTAAATTAATAATCATGCAAGTGGAAATTATATTTGCCAATGAATGGAAAGAATGAATTTTTGTTGTCTTCAATGCGACGTTCTTTTTTCTCAATCAAATCAACTCTTTATCTTTTAGCTTATGTGGGGGCGTTTCGATAGTCTGATAAAAATGATAGTTGATATACACATGTTAAATTAAAAGAGACAATAAAATAGGTTGAGTCTAAAATCATCCAAAGCATTGTTAATAGTAGTTATTAAGCTTTTTTTTTTAAAAAAAATAAATAAAACTCCTACTTCAATAAGAAATTTCCCGATAAAGCAGCTAGTATCAGGTTTACCTCATATAATTGACCTAAATGAAAGAAAAGAAAATAATAGACAGATTCGATATGATGTTCACTAAACTTTGAAGATAAAGACGATAAATGCTTTCGAAAAAATTAAAATCTATTACATTATTGAAATTAATCATGTATAAGATTTTTTATCTTCAGATAAATTGATAAACCCTAAACTTAAAAACTTTAGATCCACAAAACCTTTGAGATTATGTTCAACTAAATTGTACAAAAAATAAATAAATTGAAACTGATAAAACTAGCATCAATTATACAAGGCACAAGATAAAAATTTCAATTTACTCTATTTATTATTTTTATAAATAAAAAATATAGGAAGGATTTTGCAAGTTGCAAACAAAATGCAAGTAGAGGGTAATTAATTTAATTCTTGTTCTTCAATATTAAATATTTATTTAGAGTGTAATTAATTTAATTCTTGTTCTCCAACATTTTCTCCTTCTATCATAGATTTAGTTTGTCTTAAAGTTTTTGAGAATATATTGTAAATTTCTCAAAACTCTAATGTAGATGGAAGTATATAAATACCAAGTATTGTCACAACAACCTTTGTAAAAAATTAAAAGATCGACTCTGGAAAGGAAAAGGTTACACTTAATAATTATTTTTATATAATCAAACAAACAATACATAATATATTTTTGTCGTTTAATTCAAGTGACTACCAACTTATTATTATGCAAAAGAAAAGCTCTACCGTTTAGTTACAACAAATTAAAGTTATTCCTTTAGTATTAATTTATTTATTTTATTTTTTAATCTATTACAAATCAAATACATGACATGTTTAATATCATGAAATTAGAAATTGGAGTATAATTTATGGATAATGCACAAGTACCCCCTCAATCTATGTCCGAAATCTCAGAGACATACTTATACTATATTAAGGTCCTATTACCCTCTGAACTTATTTTATTAATAATTTTCTACCCTTTTTCGACATACTTATACTATATTAAGGTCCTATTACACTATCTTGTGGGTCCAACGCTGATTGATTTTTTCTATCAAACTAGTGTCACATAAGCCGAAAAAGGGTAGAAAATTACTTATAAAATAAGTTCGAGGATAATAAGATCTTAATATAGTATAAATATGTCTCTGAAATTTCGAACATAGATTGAGGGAGTACTTATGCATTTTCCCTATAATTTATCATATATGAATGTTTGACATATTTTTGAATTACGAAATTCAAAATATATTTTTTACTTTCTTGAATTTCTTATTACGAGTATATAGTTGCACGTGTAACTTTTACTTTGTTTTCGTCCGTACAGCCATGGTGTTTGTTATGTAAGAAAGTAAACTTGTCCTTTGGTGCTGCAAATAGCTTATTTATGTGTTTTTTTTTTTCATTTAATAACTGCTGAGATAAGTTCTTTTTAAACCAAAAAGAAAATACTTTAACCTTTTTTAAAAAAAAATTAGAATTAGAAAAAAAACATGTGTCTTAAAGAGGAAAACATGTGGGGACCTTAGTGCTTAATTTTTTTTTTAAAAGTAAAAAGGGACCTTCTTATTGATTTATTTAAATTATTAGGAAAAAAGATAAATATATCTTTAAACTATTATAAATGATATGTAGATACTCTTCGTCATATTTTTGGAATATTGATGTTTTTTTCATCCGAAAACTTGATCATGTATGTCCTGTCAGATCGGTGGACGAGTATATATGCTCTAGTTTTTGGACGGAAGGGCACCAATGTTTGAAAAATATGAAGGAAGATATTTACATATCATTTATGATAGTTCAGAGATATATTTATCTTTTTCCCTTTAAATTATTATACCAAGAGAGGCATCTTTGAATAGTAAATCATATTTATGAATTTAATTTCTATATTAAGATAATATATATTAGTCAGATATAACTCATTATAAATGTAACAACGTTATAAAAAAATTGTAACTCATCGCAAGGTTAACCCATCGAAAAAATCTATACTATTCAAATTGTATTATTTTTCTTGATATCTTTTTTTTAAAAAAAATAATTAATTTCCCATTTACACTCTTTAAAACACAACAATCTCATTATTTATTCATTAAATTCATAAACCTAATTTAGCTACAGTTCTTAGCATTTGCAAAAACAATATTAAGGGACCACATATCCACCAAGTGTGATTAGTGACTCAAAGATAAATTTAATAAATTCATTAAATTTTCTAAATTCATATACTAAAAAATTTGCTACTGTGTCGATTTTTGGTTCTATTTTGTGTAAATGCAGCTAGACGTCATTTTTAATTAGTCAACTTATGTTGGAAATTCATTTAAAACTAATACGATAGAATATAGATGCAGGTCATCTTGTCGTTTTTAGTTTCTGTAATTTTATTAAATTATATATATATAAATATAAACATAAGAATCCAAATTAGTTGCTTGATGAATTAAGAAAAAAATAAAAATAATTAACACAAACATTTTCTAACACTTCCAATTATATTGATTTTAATTAATTAAGTCAAATGATGATCATTTAGAATTATTTCGTTATAATTGTCGTATTATGAGTTATATAATCAATTCTTTGGTACGACCAATTTTTGACAGCTTGCGTTCAAATTCATGTCCTCAATATTCTATATGTAAATGTGGACCATTTTATTCTGAGCTATAACTTAAATAATGTTAAGTGAATGGTTAAAAATATATCTAAAATATTTTACTCTTTTGAATTTCATATCTAGATTATTTGGCGTGTTATTTTATTTTTTTTTTAACTTGAAAGATCACTCACCATTTAGCAAAACGCAATTCAATCATTATTCGTTTGAGTTTTATAATTGAACTTCCAAATAGGAAAAATGAAAAAAGTAGATGCTTTTCCATAATTAATAATTGACGATAGTTCATTTAAGAAACTGACATATATACTTGATAATTTAGGTATAAAGTTAAAAAAAATTAAGATACTTTAAATGTGTTTTTAATCATTAACTAAAAAATATAATAAAATTATTAAAATTAAGACTTAGAGACATATAAAATCATATAGCTAAATAACAAAATATCATGTGATCTATTTTGCGATTAGTACTAACAAATTATCAAAAAATTGTGTTAGCTACGATGTGCGAGCGATTTAATTTTTTAGTGACGGTGGCATCCAAGCCAATAATTCGTGTACAACTTGCTATAACTAAATAAAATACAAAAAATCTTACATAAGCATAGTCCAATTCTCTCACATTACACTCAAAATTGGAGTGAATTTTCATCCTTTTTTGTCATTCTCATACTTAATTATTTTACCCCATCCTGATCAGGATAGTTTTAAATATACATATAATAAAATCTTTAGCTTGTAATAAATATAGACATATTTTTTTAATATTGAAGAACAACTTATAATCATAAAAAGTATACATTAAATTATATTATGACATATCTAAAAAATTGAATACAACTTAACCTAATAGACATTTTATTTAGTTTGGAGGTTATTTATCCTTTGAAGCACAAAACAATCAAAAGAAACCAAAACATCCAATCAAGATGTTAGGTTTCATGCATCATAATTAAAAAATTTTAGTACTATGTATATATATTATATTGAGGATTAGGTATGAAATAAAGGAACAAAGATTTGTAATGCTTATCTTGTTCTATCTTAGCTTAAAATTAAATTTATCTTATTATCAGAAGAGGGAGACAAACCCATAATGGTCACTTCCAAATCTCATTGCTGCATTGTTTTTTAAGGTAAAAAATCCCATATCTATGAAGAAATAACACAAAGGGTAGAAGTGGCGGTAATGGCGAAGTTAAAAATTTTTAACAAGAGGGTTTGATCAATCTGAAGAAGCAAACTCACAAACTATGTAAAAGAGTTCAACATATATACATAAAATATAAATTTAATCAGAAAAAAAAATATTTTTCATCGAAGGGGGTTTCTATGAACCCCTGAAGATATGTTGGCTCCGCCCCTGGTAGCGGGCATCTAGGCTATTTGGATTGGATATAAATATTTTGATTATATTTTTTAGTTTTTGACTTCAAGAAAATTAAATTAAAAATTATTAAGTTCTTGGATTAATCAAATTTGTTATTTTGGATTTTTGTGCTTACTATATTAAATTCTCTCTCAGTCCCAACATAATCATTCAAGTAACATGTTTATTTAAGCTTGAAAAAAATAAGATCCTACTTCCTAATATAAACAAAGTTTAATCATATTTTATCTATAGAAATCATATATAATACTAATATACATATAGTCCATATGTTCTTGGGTAGTCTTAAGGTTTATTTCTGTATTAAGTATAACTATTTGTAAGACTAATTTTGAACTACATAGCAAATTGATATTTAGTGTAACACAATATGACCTTGAAGGTCCAAAATATTATATATTTTTGGAAATTATGATTTTTTCAATTTCAGCTATTGAATATTAAGTTCCGTTAGGTTCTTTGATGTCAAATACTTATTCAACCTAAATACATAGGCGTGATAAAAAATTAGTTTTAGAAACATTTCCATTTTATCATTTACGTGGTTGCAAAAATAAAATAAAAAACACAATTATATGCAACTTATAATTAACTTGAAATATTATAGAGACATAATATGAATTAATTAACTAGCATTCAATCAATTTTTATGGATTATTGGTTCGATTTATCATTTTTTAAGTACGCTAAACCAATAACAAATCAGTAAGATATTTTTTTTTATTGGTTCTTGGTTTATTGATGTTTTGTAATTAAAGGATCGATTTTCGATTTACCTAATAAGAAAATACTCATAAAATAAATATATAATTTTCACTCTAATAATTTGACACGATACAATAAGACAAGCAAGTCAACTGTAAATGCTTTGATATAGTAAAACAAGAAATACAATGAGAAATTCCATCAAAACATAGATGAAATTTCCTATGTGATTTGTGAAATAGAAGTAATGTGACATGTGGAGTGTGTAGGCCGTAGTGTAGAGTATTTATAAAACGACTAGTTATATTAAATTATTATGAAAGATATAGCCATAAATTACCATTATATTAATGAGTTATTGGTTTACCCGATAACTCTATAGTAAAAACTGACACTAAATCAATAACCTAATAAATTTTTTTTATAAAATCACGAAAAATCTGTCAATCGAATAATAATAATCCAATAATATTTTTTCGATTGAATTTTTGCTTACACCTAAGCTTTCATGCAAATGAACTATATAAAATATTTATATTTTCCATACATATGTGCTTATGGAAGGATAGTGCAAAGTCAAAAAAGAAGATAATTAATCAATTTTCTTGGCATTAAAAATCAAAACTGCTGAGGCATTGACAATAGAAAATATCACATCAGCCTGCAATGTCTATTCTCATTATTATCATCACTATATATTTATTTATATAAAAAATAATTACACTGAGAAACCGTCCGCTGACTCTAAGTGGTTATAATCAATTATATATATATTAGAAAAAATTCACACTTTAATTTATATATATTTTTAATAAATAGTAAGTAGATTATTATTATTATTATTGTTACTTGTTTGCACATGTTGGTTGAGAATTGCAATCATCAATTCAATGAACAACATTTGGATCGAAAAAGTCAACTCTTTGCGTTAATTCAAAGTTTGACAAGATCACTTCATTAATGATTTTCTTCAAAATAGAGTAACTAAAGTACTGAATAATTCATTACTCAAATTATCACATCAGAATTAATTTTGTAACAGGAAAAAATTACTTAATTATACTTGTAATGTTCAAAACGTCATATTTAACCAGCCAAATACCTTTGTTATCCTCTAAATTATTGATAGGTGCATGACGTTATGGGCTAAACTCATAGTAAGGTTAACTTTTTGAAGTAGTTATGCAATTGACGCAAACACTTGCATAGGTTTTGAGAAATTAATATTATTATAAGCCAATGAAATGAAGATTGAAACTTGATCTTTTTTTTTTTTTGGTCAAATAGCCTTTTAGGAATAAGACTTAATTCACCGAAAGAAAAATATAATTGGGATTGATTTAATTAATTACCCAATAAAGGAGGCTAATAAAGACACACTAAATTACTAGTTTCATAACAGATAAACCCTAGCTAGGGTTAAATATATCCCCTCTATATATTTCAATCATGGAGATATAGTAGACTTCAATTATATACTTTTGTAGGACCAAAAACTGAACCGACTGTTTGGTGATTATTGTGTACTTGGCCAATGTAAAATAAGAAAAATGAAATATTAAAATCTTAACAAGAATAATATATTTAATGTAATTTCTTAATATAGGGCTTGAAAGGGTAAAAAGTACGCAGATTTTACTCTTAACTTTTAAAGCTAGTGAGGTTGTTTTTAAAAAATCATCGACTCAAATATTAGTTAAGAAAAAGAAAATACATACTATAATAAAGAAAATATTTAATTAATAAGGAAAATCGTACATATATATAGCATACCAAAAAGGAATAATGAGAACGGCGAAATAATGTACTAACTGAAACATAATATAAAATATATAATAACGGATAACCTATAACAAAAGCAAAAGACGTTACTAGCCTTATTCGGCTATTTACTTGTACTGATACATATTAAATTATATATATATATAATATATCATCTTATTTAACAAAAAAAAAAACAATAGACCTAATACTAAAATAGATACAATGTTGCCAGAGACCCCCCACCCCCACCCCAACCCAAGCCTAATCCAACCAAAAAGTGAGACAAAATTTTATATGCGGTCATAAAATATGAAATTAGCTATAAAATCTATCGTAATCAATATATAATCTGTTGCTAAATAATTCCAAACTAATTGAATTTGCTTATAATATGTCGTTGAATGAATTAGCATGTGATTATTGAACTGTAGCTATAAAATTTTGTCTGAAGCTAATTTTTTATTTTCTAATAACTTATATCAACCTTTTATTCTAATCTTCAACTTTCTACATTCTTTTATTTAAGGCTATATATTATGTACGGTAAAATTACACTATATCGAGACAGAGAAAGTGATTAATTAAATATCTTTTTGAAATACGGGATTGCAATAACTTAAAAAGATTGACAATATTAATTGATCAAGATGGAATAACAAATTAATGGTCAAACACCATGACTGATGAGAGTAAAAAATAACTGTAGCTAATGGAAGTGGTGTGCTAGTGGCTTTATCAATAAGATAGCATGATAGGCAGATCTCTTTTATAACACATAATAAATTAATACTATATAGTATCAATTTTTTAAAAATATATATTAATGATCTTCCACTAGAAAATGAAAGAAGATATATTAAATGAAATAAATTAAACTTTAAGTACATGCTGGCATTAACGAAAAAAAGTTAATTAGGTGCCTTTTAAATGTAGCAAAAAAGAGAGGAATCTCTAATTAATTAGGTAATCCCACTTTTACACTTAAAAAGGTATATAAGGGCCTTTTTCTTTTACATACATGCATTTGAAAACTCTTCCCAAAAAAAAATAAAAATATTCATCATGCAGTCCTAGGTTTATTTTCTCATTGAACATGCATAATTAAGATCTAATCATATGATTATTTTGTGTAATTTTATAGAATAGGGACAAATTACATCATAATTAAGGGAGGGGGTGTGGGGTGGAAGAGACGTGAAAAGGATTAGTTGACCTAATATATATATATTAAAAGTATTGTCTATTAGCTTAAAATGCGTGCTTTGCTGTAGCCACAGTACTCTCCCTTCTATTCATTTAGTTATCGCGTTTTAATTTTATACGTCTTTTTATGAAATGACATTAAAATTATGATTTATTTTAATTAAATATAAAAAAATATGATAAAATGTGTTATCGTGTAATTATAAATAGCATCAATTAAAAGAAATTTTGATTGCTTATTGAGTTTAATATATAATAAAAAAATAACATATTTTAAATAATTAACTTATTTATATAATATAAATGCTTAAATTATTTTTCCAAAATTTTAAAAAACATAAAACAAACACATAACATGAGTTATTGATGAAGGTCATAACATGTATATTTAATTTTTTTAAGCTCAGTTACAATAATATTAACTCCTAAATGTGGTTGACAACTTAGGTAATGTTTTTTTCTATAATAAATAAAATAAATGTCTCGTCGGTGCATTTATTTATTTTTATTTTCTGTATAAAATAATATAATAAAAAGTAATGAAGGTGGACAAATTGATGAATTTCAGAAATACTAACTTGGAATTTTAGCTAACTAAATTGTACGTCAATTAGCTGGCTATAAAGTGCCATAACTTGTTCTTAAGGCATGATTAATTATTACATTATTTTTTACTAAAATACAATTATTCTGTTTAAATGGCAAAAATGACTATATCTCCAATTTCATTTATGTTATTGAGTATGATGTGAAGTGTACATATTAGGTAATATTAACAAGTTAATTTCACTTTCGTTTAATTTAACTTTTAAAATATGTGTTATGGATTATGTGTTATGGATTACATTAATAAGGTGTTGTTGATGTTTTACTCTGAATTATTGCGACTTTTTTGATAGTTCAAAATAGTGGAACGTTAATTTATGTTCTTAAAAAAATTATGTCATACTCCAACAGTTCACTTAATTATATATGGATTAGAGGATTAGGGGTCGGAGTAACAATTTAATCAACAGCCAAAATATTATTTTTTATACTACTTTCCAATTTTTTTGCATTAAATTAAGCAAGATTAATTAGCTAAAGTAGTTAATTAAAGGTGAGTTTGTGGTTGTGTTCTTTTATCCACAGCCTTTTTAGCGATCCATTTCCTAGTCATGAAATAAGCTTTTCAGTTGAACACTGTTTTTGTCTCCCCCTAATATCTCCTAATTAACTAAACATTATTATTATTATTATTATCTCCTTTCCCTTTTACAAAAAGAACTCTGAAATAGTTAATTATTATTATTATTATAGTCCCATAAGTGGGGTTCACCAAGAATGAAGAATAAGGTATATGCAAATCTAATCGAGTGTATAAAAGATAAAAAAAAGTTATTTTCGATAAATCATCAATTATAATTTTTATAAATATGAAAGTGAAAAAAATAAGTATAACATCAGTGTCATATCAAATCCTGTTAAATCACCTCTCCACAATTTTTTTTGACTTTTACCTCTTTCAAAGCTATTATCACCAATCTCTCATATCTCTGCCTTTTCTCATACCTTCTGAAGAAGACAAATGCTTCACATATCTAAACTATCTCAATCTGTTTTTTCACATTTTGTCAACCACAAAGGACACATTGAACTTGCACCATTTATCTTTGTTCCTATTTTTATCTTTTCTAATCCACACATTTATCTAAGCATATTCACATTTCAGCTCTTTTTATCTTCTAAATGTATAATTTCTGACCATTCGTCTATGTTATACAATGTAGTTGGTAGTCTAATAATCACTCTATAAAATTCACATTTAAGTAGTATGAGGGACACATTCGTATTACATAGTATCTTAGATGATGCAAATTTCAATTTCATTCATCTCACTTCAGTACGACGTGCGATATCCTCATCAATCTCCTCATTTCCTTAAAATTCAAAATAGTCAAACTTTCTCTTTTATAAATAACTTGTATATCAATTCTTACTTACCGGTATGTCTCTTGTGATACGACACTAAACTTATATTCCATATACTCTATTTAATCATACTCAACTTAAATCCTTTCGACCAAGGGTGGACCCACCCTTACCTAAGAGTGTCAAGTGACACTCTTTTATCGATTCTAAATTAAAATTTAATCTAATGATCAAGATATTGCGAATTTCTTTTAAAATCATGTGTGTTCTATTTCTATTAACCTCGTAAATATTTTTTTTACTGACACCCTGAATGATAATCTTGATCTCTTATATGTTATTTTTTTTAAAAAAAAAACACTAATAGTTTCACTCACCAAATAACTACTAGTTCCCTTTTTTTTTTTTTTTCTTTTTCATCACTTGTTTGTTGGTTTTTAGGAGTTATTTATAGTGACTCACCTCTCACTTTGTTGAAGCCAATAATCCCTCAACCATAGAGAAGCTTACTTCCATCAGCAACTCACCCATTCCTCCTCCATATCTGCATTGAGTTTTCTTGCTACATTTTGTTAAACTTCCTATTCATTTTCTTCTATTGACTCATGTAAACTGGTTATTGCTCTGCTCAAATAACTAATTTTCCTGCCTAATTTTTCTTCAAGGGTTCTAATTCTAGGTAATGTAAGAGTGAAAAGCTACTTTCTTTGGTACCCCTTTGGTTAATTCATTGTCAAAATCATTCCTTTTCAAGTTCTTGATAATGGGTTCTCGTTAAATCTTGCTTTCTTCATATACCCATTTGGTTAAACTTACTTTAAACCACTAAAAATCACTTTTTTCTATAAATGGGGTCTCGCTAAATTCGTGATTCTTGGTATTTTTGTCACCAAATAGCTTTATCAGATAGTATTAAATTTCTGACATGTAACTGAAAATTAGATCCCTGTTTGCCCTTTGTTCTTGTTGAAGTGCATTTTGGTGGCAACTTGTATTCTCTTTATATACATGTAATGGATCTAGAGCTTTTCGGAGTCAACCGTTAATTCGAGATCTTTGTAGATGGAGTACTTCATTTCCTTTCGTTAAGTTTTGCTTTTTTTAATTAGTTATGGCTTTACTCCGTTAAATTTATATTGCTTGTGGTCCTATGGAATTCAAATAGGCTTGTTTGACATATCTCTAGACATATATAGTATTCATTGCTAACTGATTCTTTTGTTCTATACTAACTTGTATTCTTTGTAAATCTGTTAATATGTAGAGTTAGATATATATAACATCTTATTTTATGGACCTTAATGAAGGTCAGTATACAGTTAAATTAAATGAATCAGCCAATAATCTGTTTTATCCTAAACACTCTAGTCATGATCAAGTAAGTGTTGTTGTCTTCCTGCCCAAAGTTTTTTTTCCTTTGCCTATGCAAGTCTAGTTGAGTTTGATATTGGCCTCTCGAGTCCCTTCGATCCTGTGTTAGTTTGTTGTCCTTTGAGTTTTCTTATCTGTCAAAACGAAACAAAAAAAGAACAAAATTTCCACCCTTCATTTCGAACAAATTTTGAGTGATCATGGAAGAAACATTTGTTCCTCTACGTGGAATCAAGAATGATCTCAAGGGGAGATTGTTATGCTACAAGCAAGACTGGACTGGTGGTCTCCGTGCTGGTATCAGGTTAGCTGAAGTGCAACTTAATTATCAGTGATTTGCACTTGGAAAAACATTCTCTTTCAGTTAAATTGTACTATTAACAGTGTAGTGCATAAGTAGTAGTAGTAAATTATTTTATTCTCTATACTTTTTTTGGATGCATAAAAGTTGTCTATCATATGCTGTCGCAGGATCCTGGCTCCAACGACCTACATTTTCTTTGCATCAGCAATTCCCGTTATTTCATTCGGGGAGCAACTGGAAAGAAGCACCGGTTAGATTTGATCTTTTCCTCTTGTATCAGCTACCTCTTATTGATGGTTTAGTCACTGAGATGTCATTTCTGTCAAATGTTATCTCAGATGGAAGTATAACTGCAGTGCAGACTCTTGCTTCAACAGCACTTTGTGGTGTAATCCATTCCATTCTTGGTGGACAGCCACTCCTTATACTAGGAGTAGCTGAGCCAACTGTCTTGATGTACACTTTCATGTTCAACTTTGCGAAAGATCGGAAGGACTTGGGTCCGAATCTCTTTCTAGCCTGGACAGGATGGTAACTACTGAGCATTCTCAAACTCCTAGCCTCATCATCATCCTTTCTAACATGTTTATGTGCAGGGTTTGTGTTTGGACCGCCTTTCTGCTTTTCTTGCTAGCCGTTCTGGGGGCGTGCTCCATAATAAACAGATTTACACGTCTGGCTGGTGAATTATTTGGCATGCTCATAGCAATGCTCTTTATGCAAGAGGCTATTAAGGTAACCAAACTTAAATATGTTGTATGATCCTAGTTTTCCGTCAATCTTCTGATCAGAAAAAAGAATTTGAAAGCAATGCAGAGTGCATCAAACCAACATAATCACGAAGAACATAAAAACAAAATCTTAGTCCTGCTATATTTTTCTCAGAAAGTAGCATCCGACTTACGTTCACTATAATGGAAGCTTTATCTTTGTGAAGCTCTTAGCTAAATAACCAAAAAAACTTATGAAATTTATGTCTTCTTCGAACTATTTTCAGTATTTGGTGAGCATCAGTAAAGCCAGTTATGAGTTATGACCCATTTCTAGAGTTTTTCCACTATTGGCTGGTTTGCACCAAAGACAGGGCTTCCACCAGTTTGTACAATTTTCATAACATATTGGGACAATATTCTTAGAATTAGCATAATGCTTTCCTAAATTTCAATGGTTGTCGCAAAAATGCAGGGTTTGGTGGAGGAGTTTGGCATACCTCAGAGAGAAAATCCTCGTCAGGCTGCATTATCACCTTCTTGGCGCTTTGGAAATGGAATGTTTGCACTAGTTTTATCTTTCGGGCTTATTCTTACCGCACTGAGGAGCCGTAAAGCTAGATCCTGGCGCTATGGAACAGGTTTATTATTCTGAATAACTATGTGAATATTACTGATAACAGAATGAAATTTTGTCTTCTTAAAAACATATTATCCTTAATATCTGATATAGTTTGTAGGTAAGACACTTGCTAATAGTCATCAATTTAGAATGGTCATTTCCTGTTGAAACTAAGGTAATTTATTAATTTGCTGACACTTCAATGTTGTTCGAAGGCTGGTTTCGAGGATTTATTGCTGACTATGGTGTCCCACTAATGGTGCTTGTTTGGACGGCTGTTTCTTACATACCAGCACGTGATGTTCCACAAGGGATACCACGGAGGCTTTTCAGCCCCAATCCATGGTCACCTGGAGCTTACTCAAATTGGACAGTTATCAAGGTGCTTTCCTAAAAAAATCTGTAGTATTTGATCAATCTCAAGATCATGGATTTAAGATTTGAGATATTGATATCCATTTGATCCTACAGGAAATGATGCATGTTCCTCCTCTATATATTGTCGGAGCGTTTATCCCAGCCACAATGATTGCTGTCCTTTACTATTTCGATCACAGTGTTGCATCTCAACTTTCCCAACAGAAAGAGTTCAATCTAAAGAAACCTTCCTCGTATCATTACGACCTCCTTCTTTTGGGCTTCTTGGTATGCTGTTTGCTCTGGCTTTCTTGTTTGTTAACATCAATTTTACATTATAAGAGTACATTAATAACGTTCTATGTTCATTAGGTCATAATATGTGGTCTTCTTGGCATTCCTCCTTCAAATGGAGTCATTCCACAATCTCCAATGCACACAAAAAGCTTGGCCACTCTGAAACATCAGGTACTGAAATTATCTCTCAATATAGAAGTCTACACGCTCCACAAATTGTAACCTTGAATTGGAAGTTTACTTTCTTGTAGAATAATGCAAGTCCAGACACCAGCTTGCTAGGCAGTAGGCACATGTGAAATCTTAATTATTCTTATTGTTTTATTGAAGAGTAAGGAAATAAGGATTATGTAATCAAAACCACATGATGGCCCAGAATGGAAAAAGTTTTTAGTTTATCAAGTATTTGTTTTCTCATGCTTTCTTGGTAAATTTAGGATGATCAGTCTAATTTTCTTATGTCAGAGAGTATTCTAATTTTCGCACTTCTATTTGAAACAGCTTTTACGGAATAAACTTGCCTCAACAGCGAGAAAAAACATTGATAAAAATGCAAATCTTGGCCAATTATATAGGAGCATGCAGGAGGCTTACAATGAGATGCAGACTCCCCTTGTGTATCAAACTCCTTCTGGCCTGGTAAATAGTGAGTCATTTCCAAATGGATAGGATTAAGATAGTTAAAATGCTTATTGTTACAGTGTTCCTTTAACAGGGGTTGAAAGAGCTAAAAGAGACCACAGTTCAACGGGCATCGAGTACCGGGTACATAGACGCACCAGTCGATGAGACAGTCTTTGATGTGGATAAGGATATTGATGAGCTCTTACCAGTAGAAGTCAAAGAACAGCGTCTAAGTAATCTCCTTCAGGCGTTAATGGTTGGTGCTTGTGTGGCTGCTATGCCTATCTTGAAAAGGATTCCTTCTTCTGTTCTCTGGGGATACTTCGCTTTTATGGCAATAGAGAGCTTGCCAGGAAATCAGTTTTGGGAGAGGATATTATTGCTTTTCACTGCACCAAGTAGAAGATACAAGTAAGTCACTGCCCAATGCTCCGATCATATCTCAGTCCCTACTCTACTTCCCATCTATTTTGTTCTAATATTGTTTCATAAGTTATAAGTGTGCATGTCGGATCACATCCCAGAGAGAGGTCTACTGTAATTTAGACTGATTAGAATCTTTAAAATGAGATGACTTCTTAGTGAACTAAAAGCTTTCTTTTCTGAAAGACCTTAAAGAGTTGGAATCTATCCTCATTTTCACCATGACCTCTTACAGTTTCCCGCGAGGTTCTTATATTATACATATAGAATGTAGTCGATTTTGTCTCTGATATCGCTTCTGGTATACCTTTCCTAATCTGCACATTTGTCAGGGTCTTGGAAGATAATCATGCAACATTTGTCGAGACGGTACCTTTCAAGACAATTGCCTGGTTCACCTTGTTTCAGACAGTTTATTTGCTCCTATGTTTCGGCATCACATGGATACCAATAGCTGGTGTTCTTTTCCCTTTGTTGATCATGCTTCTAGTCCCAGTACGCCAGTATTTGCTTCCCAAGTTTTTCAAAGGAGCACATTTACAAGATCTAGACGCTGCAGAATATGAAGAAGCCCCTGCAATAGCATACAACATGTCCTATGGAGTAAGTTGTCAAAACCTTCCTACATCTTTCAGCTTTTAAAAAGAAGTTCTCTTTTTATCCCCTTCAGTCTTAAATAACGTTCACTACCAACCATTAATCAGAATATGAAATTTGGCCTAGGGAAGTTGTGAATGAAAAAGTTTTTGATGGAAATGTATGATAGAAACTGTCCTGATATCATCTTGTTGATCCTATAATTTATGCACTTGCAGGATCAAGATCCTCAGGGAAGACCAGCCTGCATTGATAGTGGTGAGCTTCTTGATGATATGATCACAAGAAGCCGTGGGGAGATTCGGCGTTCATGCAGCCCAAGAGTAACTAGTTCAACTCCTACCTCACTTGATGAAATCAAGTCAATACACAGCCCACAGTTATCTCAAAGGGCTTATAGTCCAAGAATCAATGTACTAAGAGGAGAAAGAAGCCCCAGATTCAATGGCAAGGGACTTGAAATAAAACAAACTCCAAGCCCTCAGCCATCTAAACTCGGTCAAAATGATCGCGGTCCATCTTCCACCTAGTATTAACAAATATTGTTGTGAAATTAGAGTCTCTAGTTGTTCTCGAGAGGTCTTGTCTAAGTCTTAAGTATGTGATTAATCTTTTCCTTGGCATCTGTGTTTCCTTGTTTGTGTGTCTTTACTGGTCTTTAACAGTGTATCCTGTTTTATTGTGTTGTGTTCTTGTATGCAAATCAAAATACTCTGGGCAGAGGTTAGACAAACCATTATATCAATGAATAAAAGAGTGATAATTTTCTTAAGTACAGCTGTTTTTGTTAGCATTTTACATATCTTCTGTTACTGCATTTTGTTTCATCTGCATCTGTATCTGCAGTGAAGTTTATCATGTTACCTTTACCACTCATCACCTACACAGCTTAGCTTCTTTAAATGGGGTCGATAAATGAGTGTGATAAGGATAATAATTTCGAGATATTTAGAATATCTTTGTCTATCTCATCCTACCAACCACACGTAAACGACCCCAGATGTTAATTAGATAAGTATAATAATGACAAGCTAGGCTAACTTTTTGTAACTTAGCCAATTGGTTAAGGGGGTACACAACCTAGTGGAATGTATACAAGCCCTTCCACTCTATCTTCAGCTTCTAATTATTATTCTAATATGTTAAAAGCAACCAAGTATCTTTGTCAAATGTTAATGGAGACAAAAATATGAAATAATTGCTGATATTTTTCCATTTGTCTAAATTTAGGAGGACAACATTACTCAGAGGATTAGTTTAACTGCGTGTAAGTTGATCGGGACACCCTTTTATTAAAAAAGAAAAAAAGCAAAGCATCAAAGTATCTTGCCTACCCAACTCCATATAAAACTTGAGTGAGATAAAGATTTTATGACCACTTTTTAGATGTCATAAAAAGATCTCTTAAACCTAATTTTGTAATTGGTCTTTTCATTACCAGATCTTTGTGAATTATTTTATCTCCTGTCAATAAAATCAATTACATGATTTTTAATACTCAAAAAACAATACAAAATAAGTATATGTTTACAATTGTATCAATGATGTCAAGATACTGAGAATTCCAATTTGGTGTCAAAATCAACATGCGCATGATTTAGATACCACTTAAAAGGAGATCAAATTAGGTATACTTAATATGATTAAAAAAGATAGAGAGCTGATGAGACTTTAACTAAAATCTCGAGTTTGATCCCGAAAAATAGTGAATCTGAATTAGTCGAAATACAATGTAATACAACATGCCTAAATATATATACAGATACATAATATGTGTTTGTGTATGAGTTAACCTGAAAGAATAAAAATGCAACTCGACGATAATGACTTTGGGGTTACACGTTTCGAATTAATAACACTATACTTCAATTTATGGCCTGTAAGTGTGTAACAAGTTGCCACTATACTTCAGATCACATAATTAAATTAACAAAAGAGATCAACTTGGTGTTACAAGTCATAATCTTGATAAATTAGGACGTGATATGACACGTTCATATAATTTTTTTAAATAAAATTGAGAAATTATATGTTAAAATGCGTTACGTATTAGAAAACCTCTACTTTAAAGCAATAGCATGAAATAATTAATACTCCTGAATTAGTTAGTAATAATAATCGATAATGAAAAAGCAACTTTCAAAACATTTGGTTTTCTACACTACATTGGTGGCACTAACTTGATCACAGCTCCTAATAAAGCTTATCACTTTTTTTAAAGAAAAAAAGGAAAATTTGTCATCTGATACACAAACATTTTCCGTAGTCATGTAGAATTTTTAAAAGAACGTACTAAGAAACGTGATAAGACAACATACACGCCTTATTCTAAATTCAAAATTACAAGAATTAAACTGCAATTATACTTATAGCCTGATGGTTGTACTAGTGTATTTTAATTTTTCGAAAAACTATGTCACATGCTTTGAAACAAAACGCCAAAGCATTTGATTTTTAGAAAAATAATGAAGTGAAAATTAGTTCTTGTAATTTTATCAAGTTTCAACAGGACTGGTAATGGGCTTGGGCTTGTAATGCAGATAAGTCAAAATGAACTCAGCAAACCTAATGGCCCAATAGGGCCATTGACCCATTAATGTAGATTGGATGTACATTTACAGGCCCAAAAGTATAGTATTTTGTGTCTCTTTTGGGCCGTATAATTTTGAAAAGTTACACATTTGGCCGGACATTTGTTTTTGAGAAATTTTTTTTATTATTGCCGACCTGACACAATACTCAACATATGCGGTGAAATTTCACTAAGGATAGTCTAGAGAGGTTATATGAGATAATTTTACTCAGCACGAAGTTTAAAAAAGAAAAAAAGATAGTGATTCATTACTCATCTGTACTAGCACAAATAGTGTCAGAGGGGATAGTGATAGTCGTGGAGTCGTAACAACATTGCATGTTATGTTCACGCGGATGGAGAGGGACTCGAACCCCCGATATTTCTAAAAATACTTCAATTTTCAAGACCGTCTCTTTCAACTGCTCAAACATCCATCCCCTTCGAGCTTCGCCTGCCCTATCCATCCACGCGCTGGCAGGTAGGAGCTTATCTATGTGATCCGCTACGCTTCCCTGTGCCTATCGACGGATTCTATTGCCTATCGGTTAGCGAAACTTTTCCAGTAGTACGAATCGCTACGCTTCGCCTCTTTCTATATGATAATATGCATGTTGGTTGCTGTGCTCCTTGCGGATAATAGCAAGAGAGTGAATAACGAATGATGTCCAAACTCAAAAAGTGATTGAGTCCGACTCAAGCGAGTGTTGTGTGATTATAAATCATTTCATTATGAGTAAAATAAACATTTAAAAAGAAAATTATTATACTTAATATACAAATGTATTATTCTTTTTGAAACCTCTAAAGAAAAAAAACTCTTATAAATTGAAACAGATGAAATATAACAGTAGATGATGAAATAACTCATCCAAAATAATTAATTAGACATTAATTTATTCTTTTTACGTTTAATTGGCTTCTTCCATTTTCCCTTCTTTCTCTCTTCTTGTGGTCTCATTGTGCAAAGAAAAAACAGGAAAACAAAAACATCGAAGAATTTAGTTTAAGTGAATGAGGCCACAGATAGTAATATTTGGAGACTCCATTACTCAACAATCCTTCAAGTTAGGTGGTTGGGGTGCTGCTCTTGCTGACACTTATGCTCGCAAGGTTTGTATATGTTTTTTCTTTTTTCAATCAAATTGATCTATTGAACGTATTCTAATTGTATAAAGTAATTGGATTTGATGAAAGGCTGATATATTGAATCGTGGCTATGGCGGATACAACACCAGATGGGCATTGTTCTTGCTGCATCACCTATTTCCATTGGTATGTAAACCGATCCTCTTACCATTTTTCTTTTTGGCTCAATTTTTTTGGATCATATTATAATTTAAAGTAGAATATTTGATGGGTTGTAATTAATTAAGATTTTGTTAGATTTTGCGTAAGATTAAGAATTTTATTGAATTTGAAAAAATCAATGGGCAAGAGAAAGATAGATTTTTTTTTTTGGTCCACTGAATTGGTTGATAGGTGTCTAATGAAATGGGATCGAATAGAGTAGGGTGGATACTGAGGATTCATTTAACTGACCCCAACTTATTTTGGATCTTATTTCGTCATAGTGATAAGCTATGTTGCTCGGACTCTTCAAAAATGTCAACGGGTGCGTGTTGGACTCGCCAAAAGTAGTGTATTTCTGGTGAATCCCACATGGGTGCGGCATCAAAAGTGAAGAGTCCTTGTAGCTAAGGTGATAAGACATTTGGGAGTTGTAATGATTTAGAAGTGTGTTGATGCTAGTAAAGAGTAGTATCTTCAGCATTAGTGATTGCATATAGGAACTAGCTGACATCCCCGGATGTATGGAGTCGATGGCTTTATACCTAATTTGAATGTTCATGGAACAATGGGATCACGAAAGACTTATGGAAAAAGAACAATTGAATGCAATCAACAAGGGTTAGGAGTTAAAAAACATAAAGTTTCTCCTCTTTTTCAACCTTGCTTTCTCCAATTTTCAAGTCAGTGATTTTGTTCAATCAAGCTAAGTTATGAGGCTATTTGATACATTCAAAGCTGTCTCAGATTTGAGGTTCTTAGTACAATGCATATGTTTTAGAAGTTTTGATGTATACAAAGGTCTGTCATGGTCATGAGCTGCACTGTTACTTATTGCCAAATCTTTTGATTAGTGTGCTTCTGTTAATATTACAGGACGCTCCAACACATCCTGTTGCTGTCACTATATTTTTTGGAGCCAATGATGCTGCTCTTTTGGGAAGAACCAGTGAAAGACAACATGTCCCACTTGAGGAATATAAGGAAAACCTACGAAAAATGATACAACATTTTAAGGTTTGGAATTTTCCCAATTCAATCATGCTTGTTCATTGCTAAATGCGGACTTTCATATGTGCTAAAATTTTCCTCCTAATTATGTTTGAATGTGGAAGACTTATCAAATAGTAAGAATGAGAGCATCTGGAAGATGAAAAAGATAGAGTTAATAATGACAATGAAACTTTTTAGAAGTATTAAGCCAATTCAGATGCGGAATAGGAAAACACAGAGTTACTCAATCCTACTGTTAAAAGAAAAAAATTGTAAAAATGTAGCTAGTTTTTCCAAATAATTAGATATAGAAGCATTGCAGCAATTTTCTGTCGTATGACGAGGATACTGAAGAATCAAATTGAGCCTCTGATGCTGAGCTATTATTTAAAGCTTGATTTCTTGTTAACAGTATTTTTAAGGTCAGATAGTCATTTCTATCTCATGGACTTCCTTGTCCGGCAATTTTGTAATTTGTGGAATAATTGAACTGAATCAACACTAAAAAAGAGTAGTAAGAGTCTTATCACCACCAACTATGGTTGTGGATATTCTGTGTTAATCAAATAATTTACTGTAGGCTAATATATTTTTGAAGGTTGATAGTGTTATGTGCCTGTTAGTCGTTCTATCTCTTCTTCTCCTTGCCCACTTTAGAAGAGGAACACCTTTATTCATGGACTTACTACGAGTATAAGATTCAGATATGAGTTTGGCAGGGTATGTGCAATTTTTAGCATGTTTGTATTGTATTTTCAAGGTTAATGAGAAGTGAAATATACATGTCAAACTTGTTTGACATGATTATGTCTTGGCAAAGATAAGATTCACTGTATCATAGAGGAACACATATTTGTCAGTAACATCAGAAAGAGGTAGGAGCCAGAAAGAGGTAGGAGCCAGTGTTACACAGAGGAACACATTCGTTAGTAACATCAGAAAGAACGAAATATCTGTTAAAACCAAGTTTGGAAGTTGTTGTGCAAGTTGTGTAATGGTAGTCTATAATAGTATGCAACTTCTCAAGAAAACGTAGTTGCTACTCTAGTTGAAAGACGTGCAGATTCTGGCATTCTGCCTAATTTGTTGTTCATACTCTTGCTAAAATGGTAGATTTTTAGCGTAAGTGAATGACTTCACTTAAAACCCAAATTATTTGCAAAGGAAATAAAAGATCATTCAGATTTTCAGGATATCTAACTTTACCGACTATTCATTACCACAAATAATGAAAAAAGTACAATGCAGGAAAATGTGAATGTTAAATTGGCATAAGCAGGCATGTTACCAGTTTCAAAAAAAAAAATTGGCATAAGCAGGCTGACTATTTCCTACTTTTTCTTTTCAAGACTTCCATTCCAGTTTTACTTTTAGACGTGCTTGTTCAGAAGATATAAAAGACGTAAATTCCTAGAACGTATTCATTTCCCAAGTATATAGTGATCTTGAAACAACCTGCTGACGAGTTTTATGTTGTTTGATGTTCACTCTTCTAGTTATATCTATCATCTTATTACAAATGAAATCAATCCCATCCAATTGCTCAATTCCTGAGTTGTTTAGAGTAGAACAGGATACACTAGGCCCTTGTCTTTTATTATGCTATATATATGTTTATAAATCTGGGTTGAGCTTTGCTCTCTTTTGTATATCTCATTCATTTTGTCCTAACACAGAAATGCTCCCCATCGGTGCTGTTGTTGCTGATAACTCCACCACCAATTGATGAAGCAGGACGGTTTGAATATGCAAGGTAATCCACTTTTTCTCTATTGGTAAAATAAAAATAATGAGGCAACCAACTGCTCTTTTCTTTTTCTTTTTTTTTTTTGAAAATTTTTTTTTATGGTATCTAAGATGTTGGAGATCTTCTTGACACATACCAGAGCTCCTTTTAGCAATGGGATAGAATTTCAACTGTTCAAAATCAGAGTAGATAACAGTATCCATTAACTTATCAGCATAACTAGAGAGATAAACCAACCTCTCAAACATGAATTGGATAGAATAATCTAACTTCTCATAGAAAATCCCCAAAAAGAGAAAGCACAAAGAAAGTGGGGTTGAGCAAATTGGTTTTTGTCGGCAGTGCCTATTGGAATGATAGATTACAGTTATTGCTGCAAAGACAGCTTCAGCATCATTAGGCACTGGCCATTGTCATGACTATCGAACAGTACCCCATATAGCAGCCCATTATGCATTTTCACTCAAGAGACCAACCCGACACCAGTGTCCTCTCATCAGGGAGGACATCCCTTTCTATAATTTGTACAGCAACAGTTAAGCAAATGATCTTCCGAATTATTGATGAAGGTCTAAGGACCCCATTGCCTTTTAGCAGTATGGCATGTTCCTTTATCATGTATTCCATGGACATCATGTCATATTCTTAGTATTGTTCTATGGTCATTTTCCTTTTAGCCAATTATTTTGCTCTTCTTTTTTCCTCTAAAAGCAAAGCAGTTCAGTTTTAAACATTTGCAAGTGGATCAACTCTATCAGCGAAACCAAGTTTGTTTTCCTATTTGATTTTTCATTTCATTTATTCGCTTTTGGTATTGCATGAATTTAAACATAAGTGTGCCACTGTCAACTAAATCAAATATAATTGTGTTGGTATATCTTATTTTTCAATTTTAAAACAGGTCCCAATATGGAGACAAAGCAATGCAATTGCCAGAAAGGACAAATGAAGTAGCCGGAGAGTATGCAAAACAGTGTGTTGAATTGGCAAAGGAGCTAGGTCTCCCTTCCGTCAATCTGTGGTCTAAAATGCAGGAAACAGAGGGTTGGCAAAAAAAATTCCTCAGGTAAGTGACAAAATTTGCAGATCCTTTTAAGTAAAACTTTGCATAGTTCCATTAATATTTGAAGTTCGTTGTACTATGTGGTGTTAGAGGAATGATCATGCCTATATATGCTTTATAATAATGATTGGGGGTTCAGGGAAATGGGCGGGGAAGATTGACATTCTTGTTACAACATAATCAATATTTGTGTGTCTTGAAAGTTACTCAATAGTGGTGAAATGTGAAAATTCTCATTTGTTTCGTCTTATTTTGTTACAGTGATGGCTTACATCTCACACCAGACGGTAATGCCATTGTTTACCAAGAAGTCATTAAAGTGTTTGATGAAACAAGTCTCTCTGCTGAAAAGATGCCTGCTGATGTCCCTCACCATTCAATAATCGATGGGAAACAACCCGAGAAGGCCTTCCAGCTACAATGCCCTGCTACCTAACCGTATATTCTATCCTTAATATATTGATGTGAAAACAGCAAAAGGGTACTGTCTCCCAGACCCCATCAAGCTCAAGAGTGGTAATTGCTTTCAAGTTTCCTATGTTTCAAGGGATTATATCGAGACACCTTCACTAGCAATAGATTGTAGACAAATGACAGTTGAATCATCAAAAGAATGCCTTTCAGATTTGATATTAGTACCTAAAAACCTATAATTGCCTTGATGAACATAAAAAGTGTGATGTTTTGGATTGTGTACACAACCTTATGCCTTCAGTAGTGTCAACAGATTCGAAATGCTCAGCTAATGTTTTGTAGTAAAAAAATTGCTTTTACTACCAAAAGTGAGGTGAAAGATTGTAAGAGTTGTACATGTCCTTGCATCTTTTTCTCTCCTATGATGAAAAAAAATCAGCCTTAATATCAACTGTGTGCGCTTGCCAATATTGTCACACCCCATTTTACGTCGGTTGTTCGTGCGGTGTTTGATATCAATATTGGAGTCAAACTAAATTCGAATTCGCTCTGGAAAATCCTACATTAGGACAGATATTTTATCTTTTGATTTTCTATCGAATGTCTTGATATCGGAGTCTGATTAAAAATCCTAGGGCAGGTATTTTATCTTTTGATTTTCTATCGAATGTCTGGTATCCACATTGAGAGGTATAACAAGTATCACCCTTTTTCGATATTTTTTTCATAGTAATGTGAGAGTTGATATCATACGCTCACTTAATATAGTTATCTTCTAATAAAATTTGACCAATAGGGCTTTAAATCAATATAATGGACTCAACTTTTCGTTTACTAAGTCTTGCTATGTAATCTATGATAATTTTCTTACTATTAATAACACTTAAATGTCTTTTTTTTTTAATAACACTTTAATGTGATAGGTATTAATTTCAGAATTTACTTCTGCGCAAAAAGCCTATTTGTAGGTACTAAGAAAAACATTCTAATTGTCCAATTAACTGGTCAAAGTATTTATTGGTAGACTATAATGGTAAAAAAAAAACTTTATTACATTTAAAGACTATAAAAATATAATACTAAACTAAAACACGAAACGTGTTTCTTTTTTTACCAATGGTAAATTTATCTTTTCCATAAATTAAAATGGGTTTTCAACATAAATTCTCACATATCACTACATCAATATTTTGACCAAAAAAAAAAATCCATTTTCAAAAAACTTGATCATATTATTGTATTTAAATATATAGAAAAAATCTGGTCATATTTAATTAATGCAAATGGCCAAAACTAAAATTGAAGAGTAATTGAAAATATATTTAGGAAAATTGTTTTTAATGAACACTTATCTCAAAAGAAACTTTATTATCATGAGTCAAAAAATTTAATTGCAGTCAAGTTTTATTACATTCATTTACACTAAATATAGCAAGGAATTGCTACAATTGACTACTGTTTTAATTGAAGAAATGTTATTGACTTATTCTTCAATATATAATTCAAATTTCATATATTAATTCACCACTAAATAAAATTAACAACAAATTTTATTATTTAACTATCAAATTTATCTATCGTTAATTTCTATTTTTTAAATACTGATTTATGCATGAATGGTAAAATATTTTATATACTAATTTGGAATATCATTCCACCTACTAATTCTTTGTGATAATAAATTTGGATCTAATTTTAGATACATACAAAATTGACTTGAGTTGATTAATCACAACTATCCTTGAAAAAAGAGAAGGGGTATTAAATTAACTTTTCTTTAATTTATATTTCCATCTATATAAAAAAGGTAAAATGTATTTAATAATACATACCCAAGAAAAAAGTGGAAAATTTGACCAAATAAAAAACAGATTTTTGTAATTAAATCAGTCAAATTCAAGAAAAAGAAATCTCTACTTGGGAAAATCCAATCATTTATGCCTCCATTTAGTAACCACTTTGTTTTAAGTCTAACAAAAACAAGTATGGTGTTTTAAATTATATTTTACTATTTGTATCACTCTTTATAAAAATATCAAATTTAATTTATATATATTGACAATAAAATTTTAATGATCTTGCAATTATTTTATATAGATAAAGAAATTTTTACACATTGATCACATAAAAAATATTTAAATAAATTGGTCACTAGTTACAAATATCAAATATCACTGTATCAGTAAAATATTACTTGACTAATTAACCATCACAAATTAAAATTCCTCAAAAATATAAAATAGACGTGAATAACTTACCTCCGAATTAATTTTTTTTTCTTATTAATAATATCATAAGATAAAAAATTAAACTTCAAAAGGTCTAGGTACATTCACATTCAACAATGCAATAAATTTCACTCCTTTACTACTACCATTAAGATAACAAAGAGAAAAGGAAATTAATTATTAATAGCTAGAGAGCTCCATTTTTACCCCTCTAATTCCTCCTTTAATTTAAACTAATTTTCTTCCAATGGAACTTGATCCATTTTTTATGTCCAACAACAACATGATGAAACAAGAAAATGATGATTTTTGCATAGACTCTAAAGATTATCTTCAAGATTTTGAACACCTTGATCATAATTTTTCTAATACTTTCAACAATTTTTCTGAAAATTTTATGATTGATGATAACACCAATGGTACTTATCATGACCCCTTTGATCCATTTTCTAATATTGAGGATAATTTTTCTTCATTAGGGGATTTCAACTTTATTAATTATGAGGGTAATCCTTTTGATCAAGAAAATGGAGAGAGTAGTGGTAGCAAAGTAGTCATGAAGAATAATTTTCATGTTGTTGATGGTGTAAATGTGCCTGATGATCAAAGTTCATGTGTCACTGGTGATATTCATCATAACAACTTATCTTCATCTATGAAGAAAAAGCTAGGTGGCGGTAGAGGTAGGCCGAAGAAGTCTAAATCGTCCAAAGGACAATGGACAATTGAAGAAGACATGTAAGTAATCATATCTCTGACTATTGAATTATATGATTATCTTATCAGAATGCATATATAATTTTAGTTACTTATTTACGTTATAACTATTGAGTTATATGATCATCTCTTAAATAGTGCCTAGATTGTTACGCCCTTTTATTTTTGCGTCCGCTTAGGTTAATTTTCATTATTTCAAAGAAATTAATTGATATATTATTATTTTTTCAAATAGTAATATAATAGCTTTATATGTTTGTGAAGGCTTTTGATCCATTTGGTAGAGAAATTTGGAATGAGAAAATGGTCTCAAATTGCTCAAATGCTCAAAGGAAGAATAGGCAAGCAATGTAGGGAGAGGTGGCACAACCATCTCAGACCTGATATAAAAGTAAGTATTTAATTTTTTTTTCTTATTAATAATTTATTTCTTTGCAATTAATAATTTTAATCTTGCTTTTGTTTGGATCTTCTCTTAATGTTAAAAAATAATATTGTTTTGTTAAATGCAATTTTATCACATCCCATAGAAAGATTCTTTTTTCTTTCTTTGTGATTGTTGTTTCTATTAATGGGCCTGTGGTGGATTTTGTAAACAATTTTTCTATTGATTCAAGTTACATATAATGACTCTTTTTTTTTTATTTGTCTTACACCATGTGTGCATTTTTTCAAATCATATATTAAAAATCGATTTCTTTTGAACAAACTGAATATATTATTAGAAAATATTAGACGATGATCTAAAATTTTGTAAGCTAATTATTTCATGTGTTGGACGATAGTTTAATATTTTATCCGTAAGGTTGAACAATAATGAGAAATAAATAAAAATCAAAATCTAATGTTTTTTGGAAGGATGGTTTTTCAAAAGCTACATTTGCACAACTATTAAAAATATAGACAAAATCTAAATGTTTTAATGCATAAAACTATTGAATACTTTAACACGCGATTATCTTATGTGTTGACTGTCAGTACATAAAACTTACATTTTGTTCGTATTTGTGTCGTCCAGAAAGATTTTTGGACGGAGGAGGAAGATAGGATCCTAATCCAAGCTCATGGTGAAGTTGGAAATAAATGGGCAGAAATTGCAAAGAGACTTCCAGGAAGAACTGAGAATTCAATTAAAAATCATTGGAATGCAACAAAACGAAGGCAATTTTCAAAAAGAAAATGTCGTACTAAATGGCCAAGACCTAGTTCCCTCCTTCAAAATTACATCAAAAGTTTGAATTTAGAAAAAGGAAGCACCAAAAAGAGCAATGACACAAATCCCAATGGTCGCGTTGATTTGATCAGGCGTGTAGATTATCCAGGAGGCTCAGGCTACACGCGCTCAATCCCTGAAAAGAAAAATGAAAATTTGGTCAACAGGCCTAATAAGCGTCACGCTAAGGTATCACCTAAGCCAGAAGCTATTGAATTTTGTCAAGGCAATAATAATAATGATAATATTGGTGATTTTGATTTGAGTGAAGTCCCAGAATTTACATTGGATGATAATTTTTTCATGGAAGAAATTAATATTCCTCATGTTGGTTCTTCATCTATTATGGTTAATGAGAATAATTATGAGAAATGCATGGGAATGGAGATTATGCCTTATTATGAAGTGCCAACATTGATGCAAGGTGAAGTCAACAAGGAGATTGATTTGATGGAGATGATTTCTAGAGTTAATTAATTATTATTAATTCATAGATATTATAATGTTTTAGAAGATTTATACATGTTTAAATGTTAAGTATGAAAAAAATAAGTGTACTAGTTAATAGGCAGTGATAAATGTTTCCTTGTGTTGTTTTATGCTAATTCTACCAAATTTATGTAGTGAAAAAGACAAGTTAATATATTATACACTGTCTTATGTATTATTATTTGGAGAAAATGTTTTTCTAAAGAAACTTATTATTTCTAAAATTCAAAAATATTGACTAATTAATCAAGTACTAACAAAATTGAAAACACATTTTCTTAAAAATTTCTTTTTAACACACCCAAAAAGATTCTGATTATTGAACTTTTGTGCTATTTTATGCATTAAGTAAACTTACCTATATATAAATTTAAATGATTATTTAGCTCTTTTTTTTCCACTAGTTTGATTGTACGTGAATATCAAATCATATGTAATAATAATTTTTTAAAAATAATGTCAATATTTTTAAATAGTGGATGTAAACTTTTTTTATATAACTACAAGTTGTCAAATCAACATTTGAAAAAAAAACTTATAGCTATTTATAATATAAAATCAGATATAAATAAGGTGATTTGACACTTCTTTGTGGATTCTTCAAACAAGTTTTTGATCAAATATTTTTTCTCCAACAGTTTGAGGCTTTTCATAGCTTGAACACCAAGTTGTAGTTTGTACAATATAAAATCATTGAACTTTTTATCAAGTAGACGTTGTTGCAAAAGTATATTTATGGTAATGAAAATTAGTCATATTAATTATGTAGATAGTCTTCTCGTTTGAAGTTGTGTTATCAATCTAATTTGTCCACAAAAAATATTATAATTGAATTGTTCATAACAATTCTCACGGTCTGCCTTGTTTTAAGAAGAATAGTAGTAGAAAACTTACAAAATTCGTCGACTAAAATGTGAGAAAAACTCTTTATTTATAGACAATAAATGATAGTATGAAAGTATGTTTATCGTGCCTTATCAAATTAGTCACAACTCTTCAGATCACAATCATTCGAAAATATCATTACTCATCGAAAAAGCCACAACATTTTTAAAAAAGTCCCAACTTTTATTAAAAAAAATCACAACCTTTCAAAAACGTCTCTACCCATCAATGTGAATATGTGTCAGTTTTTAATATAATATAGAACAAAATATTAAATTGAGTGCATTATAGTAATTTAACGTTCGAGTTAGGAAGTTCAAGTCCACTAAAGTCATAAATAAAAATCAGAAAAAAGTAAAGGTTCCACCGAGATTTGAACTCGGGTTACTGGATTCAGAGTCCAATGTCCTGACCACTAGACCATGGAACCCAATTTGTTATTTTTTTGGAATTACATATAAAAATTCAAATTTTAATCAATTTTAAATGAAGCCAAACTTTTGGACATATTTATTGAAGTTTTACTTACTTGTTAAGACAAATTTTCAAACAATTTTTTTTTAATTGGAGTTACATTCAAAAAGTAGCTAAAATACAAATCTACTTAAATTCCAAATTTGAAACATAATTTTCATACCTCAAGAAGAACAAACTCAAATAATCAATCTGTTGAAATAATAACAAATCTAATAAATTTATTTGACATCGTTTTAATTTTATACGATTAAAATACGTGTAAAAATTAATTGACACTCTATTCATGTGTGTTTGAATTCTGAAGTGCAATTAATTTTTTTTCCCCCAAAAAAATTATTCTTAAAGTTTTGATACTCAAAATATTTAAAAAATAAATTTCATATATATATATATTAATAATATATTTTTAAATATTTAAATGAGGACTACCAATTGGTTACCCAGTGAAAATAGATAGGTATATAAGTAAGTAAAAATTATGTAAATCACATAGTGTAAAACATAAATTACCTCCTATCCCTACTGTTTTTCAATTTACAAAAAATCCCTTATTTTTAATAAGTTTCTGATACATAATAAAACAGTTGGATACATTATATAGTATTCCATTTTATCCGTTTGTTGAGTAATTTGGGGGATTTTTATCCGTTTGTTGAGTAATTTGGGGGATTAAAAACTGAAATTTGAATTAATTCCTACTTTTAATATGCCACGGTTATTATTCCCTTAAATAAAGGCATTACCTTGTGTGTTTCAAAACAAGTTTTATACAATATAATACTCTAAATTAAATTATATTTTGTCATTAGTGATCTTCCCTTATTTTTGGCAGAAAAGATATTTTGATTAGTGATCTTCCATTTTTTTTGGCAGAAACGATATTCAAAATTTCCTTGAAGGTAATTTTGTATCCGATTTCGTAATGAATATTACGATATTGCTAAGGCATTCAGGAATATGGGAGAGTGAGGTTAAATACAATCAATACAAAAGTGATGGGATAGTGGTTGGGGAAAATATTTCATATATGAATCTAATCTCAGCAATTGCTACTGAATTAAATATTGATGAATTGAAAAAAAATATTATTATCCGATATATTGTAGAGGGCAATTCTTCTCCGATGATAATTAGGAATGATATGGGTGTGAAGCTGTTTATAGAAATAAAGAAGCAAGAGGTTGGATTCAGTATGTATCCGCTTTGCATCGATACAAATGATAAAAGTACAGAGGAGTTACAAATTTTTGATTCAAGCAGTGGTGCAATTATGTGTATTGAAGGTGGACAAAGAGACGCTAATGCTTTAAACGTTGTTGAATCAAACATTGGTGATTCTTGTTACATACCCGAGATGGAGAAAGAAAATTATATATCAGATACAAATATATCAAATGTGGAGACGAAACAATTGTACTTGATACTTAACAGACACTTTATAGCCTAACATGATACAAAAAATGCAAAGTTGTACTTGATACATAAGTGTAACTACATTTATAAGTCTGTCTACTTGATACTAACATGATACAAAAAATGCAAAGTCGTATTTGATACATAAGTGTAACTACAATTATAAGTCTGTCTACTTGATACTAACATGATACAAAAAATGCAAAGTCATACTTGATACATAAGTTTAGCTACAATTATAAGTTTGTCTAATTGATACTAACATGATACAAAAAATGCAAAGTTATAGTTGATACAAAAAATGCAAAGTCGTACTTGATACATAAGTGTAACTACAATTATAAGTCTGTCTACTTGATACTAACATGATACAAAAAATGCAAAGTCATACTTGATACATAAGTTTAACTACAATTATGAGTTTGTCTAATTGATACTAACATGATACAAAAAATGCAAAGTTATAGTTGATACAAAAAATGCAAAGTCGTACTTGATACATAAGTGTAACTACAATTATAAGTCTGTCTACTTGATACTAACATGATACAAAAAATGCAAAGTCATACTTGATACATAAGTTTAACTACAATTATGAGTTTGTCTAATTGATACTAACATGATACAAAAAATGCAAAGTTATAGTTGATACAAAAAATGCAAAGTCGTACTTGATACATAAGTGTAACTACAATTATAAGTCTGTCTACTTGATACTAACATGATACAAAAAATGCAAAGTCATACTTGATACATAAGTTTAACTACAATTATGAGTTTGTCTAATTGATACTAACATGATACAAAAAATGCAAAGTTATAGTTGATACAAAAAATGCAAAGTCGTACTTGATACATAAGTGTAACTACAATTATAAGTCTGTCTACTTGATACTAACATGATACAAAAAATGCAAAGTCATACTTGATACATAAGTTTAACTACAATTATGAGTTTGTCTAATTGATACTAACATGATACAAAAAATGCAAAGTTATAGTTGATACAAAAAATGCAAAGTCGTACTTGATACATAAGTGTAACTACAATTATAAGTCTGTCTACTTGATACTAACATGATACAAAAAATGCAAAGTCATACTTGATACATAAGTTTAACTACAATTATGAGTTTGTCTAATTGATACTAACATGATACAAAAAATGCAAAGTTATAGTTGATACAAAAAATGCAAAGTCGTACTTGATACATAAGTGTAACTACAATTATAAGTCTGTCTACTTGATACTAACATGATACAAAAAATGCAAAGTCATACTTGATACATAAATTTAACTACAATTATGAGTTTGTCTAATTGATACTAACATGATATAAAAAATGCAAAGTTATAGTTGATACAAAAAATGCAAAGTCGTACTTGATACATAAGTGTAACTACAATTATAAGTCTGTCTACTTGATACTAACATGATACAAAAAATGCAAAGTTATACTTGATACATAAGTTTAACTACAATTATAACTCTGTTAGTATTTTCTGAGTCAGATAAATAATCTAAAAAATATAATTGATACAGGAAATTAAAATTATATTCTTATTAAAGATCTATTAAGCATAAACCCCAAAAGGAGGTGACAACCAAGAGGATGTGCAACTGGGTTTTGATTTACATAAAAAAAATAATTTGAATTTCAACTTATTTATACATTATTCATACTTAACAAAAAACATGTACAAAAAAAATAGTATTTTCTGAATCAGATAAATAATCTAAAAAATATAAAAATATTTTTTCTGATAATACAAAAAGTCATTGCATGTGACCAAAAAAAATTAAAAAAAATAAATAAAATCGAAATACGTGCAGTGGAGGTCTGGATATGGCCATTGCAAGCTTTCTACCCCTCTTCTTGGGTGTCTTTGCATGTGCCTCTTTTTGTGTTTTATGATTCTTCGAACTTTGGTTATCCATTGTTGGAAAAAAAATGGCGGACAGAGATGGCGGACAGATTAGACGAAGGCGTACGGACGGAGAGCACAACTTTGATTTTCAAAGGCGGACAGGTAGAGAAAAATGGCGGACAGCCTAGAGGAAGTCGGACGGACGGAATAAAGAGATTTTGATTTTCAAAATTAATTGGTTAGTGGGAGTGGTGTAAAAGAGTTCTCTATTTGGAGAAAAGAAAGAGTAAAATTAGGGGTTAGTATTAATTATGGGAATCGTGTAAATGGGTATTTTATTTGGGAAAAATAAAGAGTATAATTAGGAATAAGATTTAATTGGTTTGTATTAATTAGGATTCTAATTTAATTATGTATCTGTTAGATTAAATTTATTAAAAAAAAGGGATTTTAGTAAATTTTAAAAAAAGAAGGAAAATATGGAGAATATGTAAACTTAAGTTGTATATTCATGTAATTAATCCTATAAGTAATATAAAGCCCAGTAAGATATATTATCTCAAGCCCAAGTCCACAATAACCCTAAAGCTTCACTACAAAACCCAATCTCTTCACACATCAAAGGGTTATTCAACGGCGTCAGTCTTCTCTGCTATTTCGGTTCCATTCTCCGCCGGCGACAATGGTAAGTGATATCCTGCTATGTATTTTGCTCTAGAAATTGCTAAGGCTTTAGTGATATATCGAGATTTTATTACAATATACTGAAACTGAAAGAGAAAAGTGAGCAGATCTTTACTAATCATTTCGTATAGAAGCATGCTGCTAGTTTAATTTTATATTACTGTATGTGTTTCATTGAATCTAGTAATGTTTTGATGTGTTATTGTTGGATTTATGAAGGTGAACGTTCCTAAGACGAAGAAGACTTACTGCAAGTCCAAGGAGTGCAAGAAGCACACCTTGCATAAGGTGACGCAATACAAGAAGGGAAAAGATAGCTTAGCTGCTCAAGGAAAGCGTCGTTATGATCGCAAGCAGTCAGGTTATGGTGGACAGACAAAACCTGTCTTTCACAAAAAGGTGATAAACATTCTCTAGCATACAACAACTTCCATGTTTCAATTCCAAGCTAGTACATATTGGCTATATAATTTAGAATATCCATTTCTACTTGTATTGATCCAATAATCCGAAATTTTAACTGTTGTTGCTAATTCTATAATTAATCACTTGTAACAACAGTATACCTAATGTAGTTCACAGTGAGGGCTGGAGTCTAGACTGTATTAGACCTTACCACCGATAATGACCGAACTAAAACTATAATCAAACAACATAACAATTACCTGAGCTACACTGCATTAAATAATCATATACCTGTTTGGATAAAGCTGATCATTATCACTGCAAAACTTTGGTTATAAATTAAGTCTAGGTACAAATTAATTTGTGTCTTGTTTGGCTGTAAGTTCTAAACTGTTAAGACAGTATTTTTCTTATTGATATTATATTTTAGAGTGCTACTATCTTTTCATTAAAAGAAATATGACATTCATTATATGAGGGATGTTTGTATGAAGATTTTGATACACTTGATTAAAAATAGCATTACTATAGTATATTTTTATGTATAAGATATTTGCTAAAATTTGAATGGTGTCAAAACTCTAAATGGATTGTTGGTCTAAGTACATTTTGGTATAATGTGAGGATGTTTCTCTATTTTTGAAGTATGCTTTGTTATAATGTTCATGTATATATGCAGTAATATTGTCCCGTTCTAGTTCTCTTTTTATGCTTGAGATTTTGAATTGAGAGGCTACCAAATGATATGGATTTTGAGGCTTCCATCTCTTATTTTATATTAGTCTCCATATAATCACTTCTTATTCATTTATGATTTAAAGTGCATTGAGGCAAATGAGTTTGTGCTGGAGTTAATTTGAGGTTAAAAGATATTGACCAAATGAGTTTGTGCTGGAGTTAATTTGAGGTTAAAAGATATTGACATAATCGTCTCACTTGTAGTGTTAACAGCTCTAAAGACATTAATGTTATTAATTGTTTATCTTTAGTTTTAGTACTTGTATTCACATGTAACTAACTGCCTATTGATAAATAAATTAGCTTCAATATTTGCAAGGTGTTTGTTTAACATGTGGTGTTTAAATACTAATTCAAGCCACCTAAGCCAAATAGGCGATAGATTCCTCTAAATCCAATAATTAATTAACATTTTATAGTTAGTGACTTGATCTGTTTAAATTGAAATATGGAATTCATTTGATACAAAAAGAAAGAAGGGAGAGAGTGGATCTCCAATTATTAAGCGTCGTAGTTGGTCTGTATGTGAGCATGTTTGACATTCGAGGCTGGTTTCTTTATCACTGATTTTTGTCTATCTTTCTTTCACCATTCCTAAACAGGCAAAGACCACAAAGAAGATTGTCTTGAGGTTGCAATGCCAAGGTTGCAAACATGTGTCGCAACACCCAATCAAGGTTGTTTACTGATAAATCTCTACTCTGCAGTTGCATTTCCATTATTATTAAAAAGAAAATTCATTGTTCTTGATGTTGTGCAGAGGTGCAAGCATTTTGAGATTGGCGGAGACAAGAAAGGAAAAGGAACATCTCTTTTTTAGATTGCTTGTGAAGCAGAATTTGATCTCTCTCTTCTGTTCTTTCACTGTTCGGATATTTTGTTATATTGAAGGTAGTTCAGGAGCTTCTGTTATCCAATTCATCATTATTATGCGTTCAATCAGTGATATTATCAGGAGATGAAATGAATATTTCAAGTTTTTGATTTAACAAGTTTTGATTTTGTCTTGTTGATGCAATGATGCTTAAGCTATGGCAATAAAGTTCAACTGAACTGTCCTTGGCTGCATCAATTCGAACATTGGTGTCATATTGTTTATTTAACTTCCGAAAGTACACAAGTCACTAGGGGATTGTTACATATGTTGCAAGATTTTTCTGGTTTTCCTCTCCTGTGCTTTCGATAACTTGGACATTGGTTTCACCCTTGTTCGTCTTCCACTTCATGCTTCTATCAGTTCTATTCTATATAATAGAAAACGAAATTTGAAACCTGCAACGGCAAATAAGCTTATGATTAGATGTAATTACGATGATGTGTTGTGTGGATTACATTAGCTAAATCCTAGCAAGTTAGTAGCATTGGGTTTTCACATCTTCTATAAAGGACTAGGGGATTTGCTTGTGGATGTTTTCTTTAGCCTTTTTGCTATTAGAATTTGTTTGTCCATATTTTGAAAATTTGTATATTTTGTTGCCAAAAAAGTTGGAACTTTGGCTTAATAGTGTTCCTCCTCAATCAAGATTTATGCCGCGTTCACTTTAATCTTTCTCCATCTCTTGTAAACTTGAGCTGCAAGAAACAACTAAGTAGTGCTCATAGACGTACATAAATAGTGTCTCCTTTTGATGCCAATAGTAGCTTCATCGGGCTTTCACCCATTTATTCTATATCAAAAGTGAATTTATTTATCGAAAATTATACCATCACCTTAAGAAAAGGAAAAAAGGTGGGACTTGAGAGGAAAATTGTGTTACTTGTGAATGAAGCTTGACTGTCTTTTCAGCCCAAAACAAATAGGGCTTTGTGGGGGCATACCTAAGGATGTAGACTCTTCACCGACAAGAATCCACAATTTAAAACAAAGAAAAAAACAATATGCGTTTTCTCCATAGACATTATGGCGTCTACGCGTTACTATTTAACCCAACAATTTCTTTATAATTTCTCTTTTTCCATATCACCGTTCAAGTCCACAACACGTATTGTTATTTTGTTCAACATACCTCATGAATTTGTTCTTTAACCCTACTCATACCTACTAATTTAAATTTATGCGACAATACTTTTTAATTTCTTGTGATTGAATAGAATGGTAGTACGATGATAAGTATATAAATTATAAAAAAAAAGGAGTATGCTAATTTAATATTTGATCGAACATTACAAGAAACTAATAAAAACTACTAAAAGAGAACACATTTCTTGAGTCAATACAAACATCGTTGAGCTAATGATATATCTCGAAGACTTCCAATTTTAGTATCATTTCAATTACCTAAATCTTTGCAAAGTGCAATGTTTTTTTAAATAATTAACATTTTTGTGTTTATCAAGAAAACTCAAACACCAATCCAACACAGATAGGTGGGTCCTCACCTATGCCATTTGAAAATTTAAAAGACCAAAAAAGACTACTCCTACAAACTATACAAGAAAAAGGTAACATATGTTGTGTGTCTTGCACCTTGGATGACTGTTACCTATGTATTGTTAGTTTAAATTTAAATATAATGTCTGTTTAATTATTATTTAAAATTTATCATTATAGATAAAAAGAAATAAATTGTATGTAATGATCAATTAACATAGTTATATTGTATTGTATTTCTCTTATACGTTTATCTTTCAAATTTTTAATATGTAACATTATGTAATAATAAAAAATAATAAAAATTATCAAAATATTATATTTATTAAACCAATATAGGATACAATTCTCTAAACATAATTTCAGTATGATTTTATATTTGCATGGGCATATAGAGATTGTGACTATACAGTATACACCCTATTAGGCATTTAGCAAATCTTATTGGGATAATAAATAAAGAAACTTGTCCTCAAAGAACATCTTCCTTTTTTATTCTCTCTCTCTTCTCTTATATCAGTTTTTTTATTTTTTTAATCCTTAAAAAGTAAAGAAGCAAACCATTTCTTACACCCCACCCCCATACCTTGCCTTTCTTTGCTTACAATTAATTATTTTCCTCAATAATATCAATTTAAAATTGTTTATGTGATAATAAGACGTGTTTAATTAAAATGTCTTTTTAAAAATTCGAAACAGACTACAAATATATACTGAAAAGTTTGGAATCTCTACTTTACTTTCAAACATCAATGTTGGTCAATTTCTTACCACCTGTTTTGCATTTTCTGAGCACAACAATAACTGTACAAATATTCCTCTTATATACATTTTCCATGAGAAACTTGCTTTATACTGCATTTCACCTTTGCCCTTAGCTTCCTTTATCTACTTTTTACAGTACATAACATATTCCCCACAACATTTACACATCATATATCACAAACTCCACATTTACAAAATTTGGAGTTTCAATTCTTTTGTAAAAAAAAAATAAAAATACAATGAGTATTTTAACAAGAGCTCCAAAGAATTCTTGGCAGCCAGTGATGATTGCTGATACAACAATTCATAAGTACTGGCTTAATTGGAGGTTCTTACTATGTTGCATTTGGGTTTCAACATCAATGATTTTTGCAGCAATACTTGTAAAAAAGTATGAAGGTTCTCGAATTCGAAAAAATCGAAACATTGAAGCCCAAAAAACAGAGTCCTCTGGTTTATTGTATCAAGATGAAGTTTGGAGGCCATGTCTTAAAACTATACACCCTGCTTGGCTTCTTGCATTTAGAGTTTTCGCCTTTTTGATTCTTCTGTTGTTGCTAATCTTAAATGTTACTGTTGATGGATGGGAGATATTTTACTATTACACTCAGTAAGTAACGTTGTTATAGATAAGTCTGACTGTAGTTTTTAAACGGTTTTAACATTTGATTTTTTTTGGTTGTGGAATAGGTGGACATTTACGCTGATTACTATTTATTTCGCGGTAAGTGAGTGTAAAATTCATGGTTCGATAGGTAAATTTTTCATGTCTTATGTTATGATATATTGTTTTTTTTTATGTAGATTGGATCTGTTCTTTCGATGTATGGATGTTATAAGTATCACAATAAAATTGGTATCGATGCAACTGATAATGAGAGATTAGATACTGAGTATGATTCACAAAATTCTGCAAAATATATGAGGGAAAATGCTGAAGCAGAACAGCCTTCTCGTCAAATTGCTGAGTTTTGGGAATATGTTTTTCAAATAATATTTCAGGTATATCACGATTCGATTCAATTCAATGAAATTTGAGATGTGAATTGAGAAGTAAACAGCTTTTGAATTTTTTTGAATTAAAGATTGTTAACACCTTTCTTGTTGTATTAGATGAATGCAGGGGCTGTAACGCTTACGGATTGTGTTTTCTGGTTCATACTTGTTCCATATTTAACCATCAAAGGCTACAAGTTGAATTTTGTGAGTATGCTGCACTAGCTCAATGAGATTGTGCACATTACTTTTCGTTGTTTTGTTTCTCTAAATGTTTTTATTAACTATGTTGCAGTGGATTATAAATATGCATTCAGTCAATGTTGTATTTCTACTTGGTGATACTGCTCTGAATTGTTTGGTAAGTTTGCATACTTTTATCGATACCAAATGTGGTCTTCGTAGATTTGATGTAGTTACTGATTCTCATTGTTATGCTATTTCAGCGGTTTCCTTGGTTTCGAATTGGATACTTCTTTCTGTGGACAGGAGTTTATGTTATTTTCCAGTGGGTTGTTCATGCCTGCATTTCAATCTGGTAATGATAATGCTAATACTTATATGTTGTTATCTTTTCACTTGTTTAATCGATTAATTAGTATCCATGTTATTTTGTTAAACAGGTGGCCCTATCCATTTCTTGATCTATCATCTGCAGTTTCACCTTTGTGGTATGTACTCCCTATCACGTCCTAAGCTATGTTGCTCGGATTCTTTAAAAATACCGTGTATGCAGAATCCTATAAATTTGGTGTATTTTTGGAGGATCGGTCACATGTACAATGACATTTTTGGAGAGTCCGAGTAGCATAGACAAAAAGTCCTGAATTTTTTTTGGCAAGTACACTAGCAGACTTACTATGAACTATTGAATTGATATTTTTAGGTACTTGTTGGTGGCATTTATGCACATACCATGCTATGGTGTTTTTGTTTTGGTAATGAAGCTGAAACACCATTTGCTTTCGAAGTGGTTTCCTCAGTCTTATCAGTGTGCAAGATGATACACCAACTTCCACGCGCTTCCATCCCAACCAAGTCAGGATCGGCTGTATGAATCCTCATTGTACTAAGGCCAAATAACAAATTTTTCAGCTTTCAAGACGGCTATAGCAGCTCGTGATTTTGAACACCAAACTTGGATCTTTTGTTCTTTTTTCTGGAAGGAACGACGAAATGGAAAAAAAAAGTTATTTAACAAAGTAGTTGTGAATCTTTAGAAGTTTAGGCAAAAAAAAAAATACAGTGATTTAAACTTCTGGTTTGTTAGATGTACATTTTGGGGTAACTATGGAAACAGAGATTTTCTTATTTATATAACTATTCACTTGCAATGTGTATAGATGATTCCATATTATTTATAAAGAAGTGTAAACATTTCTTTCCACTTTTTTTGTTCATTTGTAATCCTGGCTCCGCTTCTGAGTCTTGGATGTTAGACAAAAGAGAATTAGTAGTACTTTGTTATTGTAATTTCTTTATTTCAGTTTGTTAATACAATCAATCTTCACTGTATTTGGAGTAGGAGAGTAGTATTGCCTACAATGTGCTTTGTTAACTCAAATTGTAGAGGTTTCAACACAACACTAGTGTTTGAGATCCTTTGGTGGGGGCAATGACTAGATATACTAGAAAAAGAAACTCAATCCCAGTCAAAAGAAAAGTTGGTTAAAGGATGTAGAATCATTATTTTTATATGATTATATCATAAAGATTGTCCCTTGGGACTTGGCTTTCATGTTTCAATAGGTTCAAATGGGGCCCTTAAATCCACAAAAGGTAGCACTCTAGCTTCCATCCCAACCAAGTCAGAATCATTGATCACCATACTCTCGCTAATGAATATCATGTCTTTCTAGTGAAGTCGAGTCATTTTTATACGACGAGTTCAACAATCTCGGTGTTGATGTTCCAAGAATGACAGGCCAAGTCAAATTAAGATGTCAGCATACAACCGGTACAAAAAAGATTTATATTAGTAATCCACAAATAGTAACACTCTAAATTCCATTTTAAACGATTGAGTTTAACTATACTTAAAATTATCGATCAACCAAATGTTCCCTAATAAATATCACTTTTTTTTTCATAAAGTAAAGTCGTCTCGTAGGCCTAGCTTAACAATCTTGATGGAGATGTTTTTAATGGATGCCACTGGCAAAATGTGCCATTAAAGGCTGATTATTAATTAATCCTTATATTATGAAAAAAAATAATCATATTTTATTACATAAATGTCTAGGGTTGGTGCCAACTACCAACAGCAAAACGTCCTTTTTTCGACAATTTGTCACCATACGTCCACGTATCTTAATAGAAATTAAATTCTCTATAATATTCTACCACCCTATAACCAAATTAATAAAAGAAGCTTCTTTTTTTAAAAAAAAACAAATTCAAAACTGGTTGATGTAACAATCAATTTTAAGTCTGATATTTAATTAGTTTCAAAATATTTATCAATTTTGATCAATATTTTAAGATTTTTTTTATTATCTTTTTTTTAAAAAAAGTGAATAAAGCTACAACCAGTCACGTGGTCAATTTGATCTTATTTTGTTCAATAAAAAGTAATTGTTTGGTCAGAAAGATAGAAACCCTAATTTATGAATCTGGGCCCTTGGGCAATTTTGACTACAATAATAAATACAATAATTACTTTATTTTTACTTATATAACTATACATCATACATTAATATTTTTTTTATTTGTCCAATTCAAAAAATATAGAGTTAATTTATCTATTTATATCCACTTTCTCTTTTTATTAAGTATTAAATCAAATAATATCCATTTTTCCATAAATAAAACGACGTATAATAATTAGAGGCAATATCATATAATTACTATTTAATTTATTACTTTTTAAGCCGTCTATTTTATTATATATGAATAAATAAAGATGGATACTGATGATAGATAATAAATAAATAAAAATAGTTCTATCCCCTTTTGTGTTTCTTTTTTAATTTCTTACTCGGTGTTCAATATGTACATTGATTGCTGACTAAATAAATCTGATTTGTTTTTTTATCACTTGCCAATTTTTAATATCTATCTTGATTATCTATTATATCTGAATTCGCACGAAAAAGTCTTATATAAAAGAATAAAACACTTCTAAACAAAAATAACACTACATCAAATAGATTTAAATCGAAAGATAATAAAAATACTCTTAATAAAAATGACTCCGTACCAAAATGACTCGAACCAGATCATAAAAGATGATGGAATAACATTTTTTATTTCTATATATGATTGTTATTCCTTCTGTTACCCTTTGAGCAAACTGTACACGGACTCAACTTGTTTCCCCATATTTATTGCACCCAAAGATCCCTTCTTCAGCTTCACTACATTAAATTGGGTAACTGAATCACCTGTTTTATTCTTCCTCTGCCACCAAAAATGGCTCTGTTTCAGTGTCGAATTCCATTTTCAGCAGTATCTCCATCTGTTTCTCCAAGAATTGAATTTACAAAATTGTTTGTTGGAAATAGTAGTAACCCATTTGTTAAAACTACCCAAAAGAAGTTTTCATCTCTTTGCTATGCTTTGAATGATTCCAATAAGCATTCATCCATATCCACATTTAGTGAGGTAATATAAGGTTTGGCTTTTTTGGATTGTTGAATACAATTGTGAATTGGGTTTTTGTTATTTTGATTAAAGATTTGTTCTTTTTTGTTGTGGGTGTGTTTTATTTTTGATTTGGTTTCAGTTGATTGAGGCTTTAATTAGTGGGAAAGATTTGACGGAATCTGAATCAGAAGATTCTCTTGATTTCTTGTTGGATGGTGCTGATGAAGCTTTGATTAGTGCTTTTCTTGTTCTTTTGAGAGCTAAAGGAGAAACCTTTGAAGAAGTAAGTAGAGCTTCCTTCAACTATTCACCTTGTTTCGATTGACTTATTTTAGTTGTTTTTCTAAGTACTTCTATCGCATTTGGGTAAGATAATAAAGTGTATTTAAGCACTTGTTTTAATACCAAAATAAGCTAAAAGTTATAAGTGCATCCAATAAGACTCAGAGTAAAGGTTTATGTATACTCTTGAAGCATAATGTGGGTGAATGAATATTTTACCTTGTTCATTAATATTTGTAGTCTCTCATGGTTGTGAGAGAAAAGTGGCTCTTCTGCGCATTGATGAAAAAAAATCAGAAAACTCTATGTTTTTTGAAGCTAGAGCTCGTAATTCAAAATATAATGTAAAGGTTCCGCTTTGATATACAATCCTTCGCGTCAGGGGGCATGATTGTCTGTGTAGGTATCTGGTTTCACCAGAGCTAGAACGTGTTAGTTCTCTCCTTCATTATTGAGAGCTGGGAATCAACCATGATATTGTCACTATTGTCTGATCCGCTTAGCCTCATCGAGCTAATAATGATTGTTAGGTAGTGGGATTGGCAAGGGCAATGATAAAGCATTGCAGACAAGTTGAAGGTTTAGGTGACGCAGTTGATATTGTTGGGACAGGAGGGGATGGAGCAAACACGGTGAATATCTCAACAGGTGCCTCAATTCTTGCTGCAGCTTGTGGTGCAAAAGTAGCCAAGGTTGACAGAGTTATTCCGTCTCAATGCATATTTCATTTCATTGTAAAATTGTGTATATTTAAGGCTGAAAGTTTGTGGAATTGAATTGTAGCAAGGGAACAGATCCAGTTCATCCGCTTGTGGGAGCGCAGATGTATTGGAAGAACTAGGTGTTGCCATTGAGCTGGACCCTGAGGTTAGTGAAATTGCTCTTATTGGCTGAAAAGTACTGTACACTTGAGGACATTCACCATCATATTGTAGTTTTCAAAATCAAAGGTTTAAAAATGAAGTTTATGCTGTTGTTTATGTAGTTAGCTGCTTTATAAGAAAAAAGACTGGTTGTGACATTCATCAAATCAATTATTAAACTAATTTAATGAGTCATCAAGCGACCACGGATGTAATGATAAGTATTTTATTAAAGAAAAGCACCCTTTAGAATAGGCGATACGCTAAATCCCACCCATTGTCCAATCCATTTGTACTGGATGATAGCCCTTAAAGCTACTGCTGTCCTTTTCTTGATACTAACTTGTCCACTGTAAGAATTTCCCAAGTAGTATGATGGCAATAGCAGGATGTGTTTCCTTTCATTTGTGCTTATTCTAGATCTAAGTTGTCTGCATCATGTGCTCATTTTATTTGCTCTTGGTAACTGCCACCAAGAGACAACAAAGATATGTTATATGTTCTCTGTCTTTTGGGACAATGGTTAATGGTGTTAAGAGCTAGTTTCTATAATAAATGGTGTTAAGAGTATTACTGAAAAATGCATGATACTTTAAGGATAACTGGCATTATATATGATTTCAACTTGGTTGATCCTGATGTATCTCATTATTACTGGGATCAGGGGGTGAAAGAGTGTGTAAATAAAGCTGGAATTGGTTTCATGATGTCTCCGATCTACCATCCGGCAATGAAGATCGTCAGACCTATCAGAAAAAAGCTGAAAGTAAAGACGGTGTTCAACATCTTGGGACCTATGTTGAACCCAGCAAGAGTGCCGTTTGCTGTAGTAGGAGTTTACAAAGAAGACCTGGTATATTTTCGACCTTAATTACAGCAAGACCACCTGTACTATGAATGTAGCTTTAAGAATCTTGTAAACATAACTTATGTGCTAATCTTTCTGGTCTTATCTCTGTTCTTCCCTTTGGGTCATAGCTTCTTGACCCGTTTCAAATTTATTCTTCGTATTTTTTACATTCATTTAGTGAATGAAGCAATCTCTTGTTATAGGTCCACAAAATGGCTAAAGCATTGCAAAGATTTGGCATGAAAAGAGCATTGGTTGTTCACTCAGAAGGCCTAGATGAGATGAGTCCTCTTGGTATGGTCCCCTTTCAGAATCTATTGTGTTTGGTAATTTCATGGCTCTTTTTTGTTTTTGTCTTGCTTATCCATTTGTTTTTTAAAAAAATGTGAGTAACTAGATATAGACATTTCCATCATATTATGTGTGACAATTTATTTTGCAGGCCCTGGATTAGTCCTTGACGTCACACCAGATAATATTAAGAAGTTCTCCTTTGATCCATGTAAGTAACCTCTAAATCTAAGGACAGTTAAAACTTTTCTTATTCTCATAAATTTCTTTCTCTTTTGGTGCAAGACTTTTTTTTTTATATCTTATTGCTTTGCACAGATAAACAATGAATGCCACTTTAAATATGCATTGCAGAACTCTGCAGTAAAGAATGGTGCATTATGATTGATGTCTTTTTCACCAGCATTTAACATTGTCTCTTTAAAAGTTAGTCTGACACGTAAATCCTTCAATAGTGGACTTTGGCATCCCTCGTTGCACTCTTGAAAGCCTACGAGGTGGAGGTCCAGAGTACAATGCCGAGATGCTCAGACGTGTGCTGTCAGGAGAAAAAGGGTCAATTGCTGATGCATTTGTAAGTTTCTTCATGAGCTTGTTACCAAATGTGTGAATCCTCATTAAAGAAATAGACATAACTTCTTTTCGTTTTCAACAACTTCCTTTCACCTTGAAAGTTCTTACATCATCTCTATCAAATAAATCCACAGGCACTAAATGCATCAGCTGCTCTCCTGGTAAGTGGACGCGTTGATAATCTGGCTGAAGGAGTGGAATTAGCTCGTGAGACACTACTCTCTGGCAAAGCGGTGAAGACACTTGATCTATGGATAGAAGTTTCCAATGTAAGAAGAAATTCTCAGTAAGTTCAGGGTAGAAACTCCATCACTTCAACTCATGCTTATGTCTTTGCTTACTTGCAGAAGGTGAAGGAAGCAGTCTGCATGAACTGATGGAAGACGCCAAGCTGACCACGTTATATTCTCGGGGCTCAACAGCTTTCCCTGCTCTGAGTAATGGTTAAAAGATTCAAAATCAAAGAAAAAGACTGGATAACACAACTCAACTTGCAATTTTGGTTTGTAAAAGGATTAGAATAAAGGGTTGAAAAGAGAACAAAAAATAACTGTAGATTTCTGTGGAAAGCATTGTTTGTAATACTTACTTGTGACAATAACCAAGCAAAGCAAGTGGCTCCTTGTTAGTTGTTGGCCATTAAATTTTTCTGACGGGGAAAATGAAGAAGCTATGGCACGCATTTATTTTTTTATTTCTGAAATAATGACTATAAATGGCTTTGTAGTTCTGTATTATTTTTTGTATAAATTTCCCTACCAACCAAAATGCAAATACATTAACACCCGAGTAGATAAGTTTAACTTTAACCCTAAAAGCTAGCTCGCTTAAGAATAAAATCGATAACAATCTAAAACTACACTCTCCAATTGGACTGGTCTGATAATCTTAAAATAGAATAGAGGGTATTGACATATAGTAAATATTTGTTTAAGTAATTTATTTTTATTTTTAGATTACGATTCAAACTCCAAAGATGACATACTAAGTTGATAAATTAGAGTAAATATTAAATCTGAGTTTAACGTTATCTCGAAATATAATATTTTAAGGCCATTATTTGCAGAATTTATGAAATGTAAAATGGGAAATTGTTACACCCGGCGTGTATATAATGTATCAGCGACTGAAAAACCTTTGGTTAATCACAGAAAAAGACAAAAAACAGTTATTGCACAAACTCTTTTTTCCCGGGAAACATCGAGTGGATAACAAGAAAAAAAAAATATATACACTTGAACTTCAATAGCCCAAATAGAAATCAAGAAAACACATTTATACAAGCTTCTTGTCTCCAAAATTCAATCTTTTAAGTGATAGAAATCATAAAGTTCAAATCTTGGGAGTGTTGGTTTAATTTCTTGAGTGAGGAGTTATGACTTTTGGGTCTGAATGGAAGTTCTCTCAAGTCTTTGGTGAACAAAATCCCCATGAGGATGTACAAGATTGTAACTTTCTTTCACTTTTCTTTATAGTTAAATCTTTACGTGAATGAATTTCAGTAATATACTGTTTGATTTGTATTTTTTTTTCCTTTTTTTGGGGTAGGGTAAGGGTAGGGGTGGAAGTATGTCAAATCTGTTGTACTGCTGCTTATGTATGGTTTCCTTCCTTTAGTTTTCAGCTTCTTTAATTTGGTTTCGTATGGAATGTGTAACTTTTAACTCTCTCGTGTGGTTTGCGAGCTATTGCATAAGAGTAGGGTTTTACCATGGGTGCAGCCAAAGGTAGCAGTTGCAGGTTCCCTTTTCATAAAAAAGAAAGATTAGACTTTAGATGCTGTAGAACTAAATATACATGAAATCTTGTGGCCTAATAGGGTAAACTTGTCTGATTCAATACAGGATTATTTAGAAATTTGAGGTGCGGGTTCAATTCTGGTAGATGAAACTTTAGAGCTGATCGCAAGTAGGTTGGGATTGAGGCTCAATAGTGGTAGTAGTTGTTGTTGTTAATTGTGGATGGAAGGATATTGCTTGAATTGGTACATTTAATATTCTATGGAGATGAGAGACTGGTTGATGCTAGCAGAAACAATCCTTTAGCATTTTCTGCATGCTTTTTTTAGTATTACATATAACGGGGAACCTTGGTGTGACTGGTAAAGTTATTGCCCAGGCAGAGAACGTGAGAAGAAGAGTCGAAAAAAGAAGAAGAGGAAAACTGTTCACAAACTAATCCTTATAATTAGCTCATCATATATGTGGAAGGGGAAGAACTGGAACGGACTTTTGTTTTCTTTTAATGAGAAGGGGATAACGCATGGTATGGGGATTGTTAGATCACAGAAAGTTGGGATGAGTTGTTGAAGCCAATACTGTTTATATAATGGAATATAATTCTTTTTTGAGCATGTTGGACCACATCATCATACGTTTTATTCTTTATCGGATAATAGATCTATCTTGAAATTCTCATATGCACGGGAGATAGATAATTGAGTTGTCTGTGAGCTTTTGGTACCTTTGCTGGTGATTGCTGATTTCTACTTTTATAATATTTTCAGCATTTCAGTTATCTAAAAATAAAAACAGCAAAGAGATGTCTAGTTCTTCTTTCCTTATTTTACCCTCTCGCCTGAAACAAAAGAGAGGAATTATGAACCAAAGAAATACAAGGGACAAGAAGGAAATTGGTGTCACTTTTATTTGCCTTTATATTTCTCGATGACCTACAAATTAAAAAAAAAACATTTTATGTTAGGTGATATTATCTCTGCAATGGAGTTTGACAAGAATGGTGATAATCTGGCTGTTGGAGATCAAGCTGGACGTGTCATGATTTTTGAGCGGCATGCTGGTAAAGAAGTGCGGACAAAATTTTCAGAAATATCATTTTTGTCATATCCAAATTTTGCATCGCATGTAACCTGTTCACCACTATGTTCTTTTAGGATCTCTTTGAGTGCAGTTCTCGAAGTGACTCTGGTCAGTTCAACCTTCCACAAAAGCAGCATCCTGAATTTGAGTATAAGACAGAATTCCAGAGTCATGAATCTGAGGTATGATTAGATAATCATTTTATCTACCTTCGGATATACATCTGTTAGGCTGCTTAAAATTCTGCATGTATAGCTGATCTTTATGAACTATGGATGCTGATCATGTTGCATTTTCTTCAGTTTGATTATTTGAAGAGTGTGGAAATTGAAGAGAAGATTAATAAAATCAGATGGTGTACGAAACTCAACAGATCGTTATTTCTTCTTACAGCAAACGACAGGACGATAAAACTTTGGAAGGTATGAAGTCCCTATGGCATTCGTGAAACTTCAGACAATGTCAAATTGAAGAAACAGATGGTTGTCTTATAAGTTTCTGGAAGTTTGGATTATGCCTTTTAGGGGATTAACTTTTCTGTTTGTTATGATATGTGATTTAGTACTACAATGTACCCTGAGAAATCAATTGTTTGCCTTTACATGGTTCCTCTTTACATAACTATGTCTGCATAAATCAGGTGATGAAAAGATAAGAACTGTGTTCTATGGATAACCTCAGGTTTCTCTGGTTGTTCTCTTGCTGGCTAAGAGCTCCTTCAGAATGATACTAGACAAATACTGCTTAGATGAGCTTTTTTATATTTCAGCAGCTACTACATTTCCATATTTACTCAAAGATTGAGCATGCAAAATGGATTATCCTTTATATGTGTGTGTGTGTGTGTGTGTGTGTGTCTGGTGCCACTTCAAATAGAAGGTTCTATTCTGGGTGCCTTTTCCTGTATCATCAAAATATTGATAACTAGAAGTGCCTGTGGTACTATCATTTTTTATCTTCTAAAGTATCTCATACTTAGATACTCTTCTGACGTACACCTAACACCAAAACTAAAAACAAGGGGAAAATAAAGGAGGAATTCTCTGTGATGAAATTCAAGTATTAGCTATTGCCTGTTAAACGTCTGTCCAAAATGGAATTTGTCTGTTCATTAAGAAAAAAGGCTGGCTCCATGAGATAGTGGTAAGGTCTGCATACACACTACCCTCCCTAGACCCACTTTGTGGGATTTCACTGGGTACATTGTTGTATCAAGAGAAAAGGCTGGATGGATGTTCTTTCTGGATGAATTTAGATAGACTTTTCAGTTCCCGTTACTGTGTGTTTACTAAGTTGTACATATCAATGTACTATTTTCTTAATTTGTTTCTTTTACAGATCAAGGAACAGAAAGTAAAGAAAGTTAAACAAATGGACATCAATTCATCTGTGACTTCAGAGAATTCTCTTTTAGCTGATAGAAGTTACATGAGTGGACAAAGTGAATCATCTCATGTTAATGGTTACAGTCTAGAATGGACTAACAAAATGAACGGCACATCATCATCACATGTATGACACGGAGAGTGTAAATTGTTCTACTTGTTACCTAAATATTCTTGCATTTTTATTAAATTCACCTCTCCTAAACTCTATGCATTTGACATGTTCTCATAGCTTGTAATTCTGGCCTCCACTATATGTAGCTTGCAGATATCACAAATGTAGATTATACAAGATCCCGAAAAGTGTATGCAAATGCTCATGATTTCAACATCAATTCCATCTCAAACAATAGGTATTCTTGTGTTCTTGCAAATATTATGAATTTCAAACTTACTCACTTGAAATGAAATTTGACCAGCACCTCTGATTGAGCTTGATCGATCAGCTCAGATTATCCTTTTTTAGTTATCAGTACCAGAAAGACTCAACTGTATTGAAGTTGTTTACCAGATGAAATGTGAGGCATTAGATAATACTCTGGTTTTAATACTTTTACAGCGATGGTGAGACATTCCTCTCTGGGGATGACCTCAGGATAAACGTATGGAACCTTGAGGTTAGAGATCAGTGTTTCAATATCATTGATATGAAGCCAAAAGATATGGAAGATCTTACAGGTAATTGTGGATCTCTTCTCAAAGCATATTACATGCTTTAACCTGCTGGATCTTATCTCATGCATCGGTGCTACTCTCCGTTAACCCAATTTGAAGTTTCCAGTTTATATTCTCTGAAAGTATGGAGATGTAATTTGTGAATATTACCTGCTAGATATAATGACAGAGCACTTCAAGAACTTATAGAAGGCAAAATATGGTTTCAGGTAGTAGCTTTAGGTCTCATAGCTAACAACATAAGGGTATGTGTAGATTGTACATCTATGTATCTGAATACTATATAAGCCTCGCGTATTGAGTATGTACCATCGTAAGTTATCTACCTCTACTGTTAAAACTCATGCTAGGGATTATTTTTGTGTGGTGGCGGGTTTAGGTTTCTTTCTCAAAATGGTTTCTGGAGTAAGCAATCAAAGGTTGCTTTCGGTTTTATCATCAAATTCCAAAAATGCATGCAGAAAATCAAAGCAAGAATGTCGTTGCATCTAAGGGATCATTAGCAGTGATTTAGAAAAAGCATTAAAACAAAAAAGAACCCCGCCCCTGCACCCTGAAAAAGCCTTTTTTCCTTATTCTTTAAGTGCATTCATTTATCATTCTGACATCTTGTTCTCCTCTGATATAAGGAGAATGCCTCCTATCATATCCAAACAAGAAAAATAGAATAGAATAAAAGAAAGAAAGAAAATCTTATGAACGTTTGTAAGGAATCAGAAACCGCCCTTACTCCTCCCCCTGAAAGGAACTTGACCAGTAAATTTGAAATGATGATCTACTTTATGACATGGATCAAATGATGCCATTAGGTAATGTAGTTCCATCACCATATCCTTCTATTCTGCATCAAAAGTTTGACCAGACTGCCACCTGATAAAGGATGAAAATGATCATCGCACTGTTGTGTATGTAGAGGTGATTACATCAGCAGAATTCCATCCATTTCACTGCAATTTGTTGGCTTATAGTAGTTCGCGGGGATTCATACGTCTTGTTGACATGAGGATGTCTGCAATATGTGATCACAATGTGAAAATGTAAGTTGTATACCCATTTCCATTTTATTTCTCTCATCTGTATGACTCAGTATGTCTTCTAATCTGCTTCTCTGACGAGGCTTACAGTACTTCTAACAAACCATAACTTATGGTACTACTTTTTACAGACTTCAAGATGGAAGGAGCCATGGCTCTAAAACATTTTTCAGTGAGATCATTGCTTCTATATCTGACATGAAGTATGCAATGGATGGAAGGCATATTTTAAGTCGGGATTACATGACTCTGAAGGTCTTCTCAATTTCGATAATCCTTTTACTGTATATGTACACTGCACTTTGATTCATGAACTAAATTTCCTTTGCATTTATTGGTCTCTAATTACATTCGTCAAAGAAATGTTTTCCAAATATAAAATTTTCAATTTAATATTCAAGAACTAGATAGAGTGATTTACAGGATAGAGTTAGTATTGATATGTGCTTCTCACACATTTTCAATCCTCAATTAGGTGCATCCTGCACTTTTTTATCCTTGGAATTGTGTGTCAACGTTTTCCTTGATTCATCTTTTGGGTCCTTAAAAGTGTATTCAGCTTGTGGATTTCAGCTTTCCTTTTTCTGTTTTCCTTTTTACCTTTTTAACTGCCACCTCGCTTTGACTCTTTCATCTCTCATTAGTGGAATCTTCTTTGTTCTGTTAATCTTGGTGACATGACAAATAAGCTGTGACTTTGAGTGGTTCATATTTCCCGTGCTTGTTGCCTTCTTATGTTTTACATGTACTGTCATAAGATGGATCTGTAGTTATGTATTATTTGTTGAATATCTGATAGCTATGGGACACTCACATGGAGTCTTCCCCGGTTGCAACATATAAGATTCATGAACACCTCCGTCCTAAGGTATGTGGGTCTTGCCACAATTTTTTCTCGTAGGTTTACAAAGATATAAACAGTTAGAGATATGGTGTGTTGTGTGAACATGCTATATAATCAAAATAGATTGATAGCATTTTCTGATTTTGTGACCTAATACATGTTGTGTGGCAGCTTCCTAAGTTGTATACAAATGATGCCATCTTCGATAAGTTCGATTGCTGCCTGAATGGAAACGAACTTCAATTTGCAACTGGATCTTACAGGTTTATCCTTCAAAGAAAGTTTTAACCCCTACATATGAATAATTCTATCAGTTGTTGTGTAATTATGTACTTCCATTTTGTTGATATTCTGTACATATGATGAAATTTTTATGGTAATGTTTTGTTGATTTAGCAATCATCTTCGTGTATTTTCGTTTGGAACTGGGAATGAAAATGGCATCACACTGGAAGTCAAAAAAGAATCAAATAGGTAACCCTTGTACTAAGATGATCTTCTATTGTCTTTATTCTGTTGTTGAATTATTGACACTTCATTAACCTTGATTTGTAGAAAACCAACCTCTCAAACTACTTCAAGGCCTCGAAGGTCATCATTGAGCAACTTGGCACGAGGATTTTATCGCCAAGGTAGTTAGTACTGATTATGCATATGCTTGTGCAAGGCCCATAATTAATCAAATGGTGGAAAATCCACCCCACCAAAATTTAGTTTCATCTTTATCTACATTGCTTTTTGTTGGTGATTTCAGGACAAGATCATGACTCAGAAAATGAGATATCCTGTAACCTGAAGTCCAAGTTACTGCATCTGGCTTGGCATCCAACGCACAATCTGATCGCTTGCTCGAGTGGAAGCAGCTTGTTCATGTACCATGCTTAAAGTGCTATGAAGAGGACTCATAGTCATAAGCTTCCTGTAAAAAAAATCATATTGTCCCTGTCAATATACCGCGTTTGTGAGATTGGCTGGTCTAATCTCACCGTTAACAGTCTGCCATAGGAATTTTTTTGAAAAAAATTAGCGATTCCTTTTTAAAAAATGGAATTGCTTTTACAAGATAGCATACACAGAAGTTTGATACTTGCAAGTTGCACAAATACATTTTGTGCACATCTGAAGAAGTAAAGGTGGCAAACATTTTTGGTTGATACTGTTACATTGTTACTTTATTATTCATTTCTTACTTTTCTCTGAATGTGATGGGTGCCAGAGACTAGGCCTACAACTAAATGCCACCATTATGGTGGGAGCTGAGTGTGTTCTTTTTTCCCCACACCCCCGAGGAGGATCAATAATAGTGTTCCCACTTACCCTCCAGCTTGACTCGAACCTTCAACCTGCCATAATGATGAAGGTGCTCAATCACTTGAGCAAGCCTCGCTTATTGAGCTGAGAGGTCTTGTTTGGACCTCAAATGTGTATATTAATAACCAAAAAGTATGTAGATGTAGGGTTGGAACAACAAATCTATCCAACTCCTATAATCAAATGGGAATGGCAGAGTACAATTATAGGTAAATGAGCATTAAAAAGGTTCTAACTAGGCTTGATTCTGAAAGTGATCAATTGTTGTACATGTACCTAACTAATATTAAGCTTTAGCTAACGAAAACACTTGAATACGATGATCTCTACATTCTATTATCTAGTGTCTCTAATTTATATTTCTTATTTCATATTTACTAATATTTTACAGTATAATTATGATAAATAGTTGTATTTCTGTTTAAGTCCAGTATAGTTTTACTACCTAACACTATACAATCAATCAATAATGGTAAACTTATAGTCCAATGCATTTGGTCCATTTAATTTATAAAACATGTACTAGGATATATGTATACTCTAGACTAAATAGACTTATAATATACCTGTCTCTAGCGTATACTTCGATCATATTGATTAAATTAACTGACTAAGATTACATTTAATTATGTAGGTTTCCCTCTATGGATGGATTGTTGTGAGCAACGACTCATTTTTCCAACAGCATTGGCTTTTTATTTTTTAATGGATGCCAACAAATGATGTGATTTCACTCCACTTTTATACAAGAAAAAAAAAAACTTGATTTAACCCCACTTCATTATTATTTTTTTTAAAAAAATTCTATTTTCCTATAAGGAGCAAAACATGTCAGTAAATTTTTAGTTAGTCTCAAGTTGAATAAAATCTAAGTTTTGATATCCTTGAATTTTAGAGATGATATAATGATTCCACTAGGGTGGTTTACCCTTCTCCACATGTCTCAACAGTACAAAAAAAAAGTTTCACAAATTTCTTTCCACAAATAATGCATAGAGGAAAATGTCAACTTATTCTTTTATTGGTAAACATCATGAGTGATATAAAAGAATTAGATTCAATTAAAAAAACATACATCTCCCTTATATAACCATTTCATCTTTGCCTTATTCCTTAAGTAATAAAATAACACCTCACTGAAAAGAATAGCAAATATGGAGGAAACTAACAAAGAATCAACTAAAGATGAAATCAAGTACAGAGGAATCAGAGCAATGCCCTTTGTCATAGGTATATATTTTTATTTTTTGTGTATACTAAACTTATTGTATACTTTTCGATGATATGAAATGAGACTGAGGATTCATTTAGCTGACTCTAACTTCGTGCTGTATGATAAACTGCAGGGAATGAGACATTTGAGAAGCTAGGAACAATTGGAAGCTCATCAAATCTGTTGGTTTATTTAACAAGTATATTTCATTTGAAGAGCATAACAGCTACTAATATTGTCAATATCTTCAATGGTACTTGCAACTTTGGAACCTTGCTTGGAGCTTTTCTTTCTGATACGTACTTTGGTCGTTACAACATTCTTGGATTTGCCTCAGTGTGTTCCTTCTTGGTACAAGAAATATTCATGTTGAGATAAAACTTGAGATTAAGAGTTGTTTAGTACGACACAAGTCATTTTTTATGTTTTCAGGTTGGAAAGTGTTTTGCTGAAAGTTTTGAGTAGTAAAGATTGATAACGATGTTTATAATCTTTCTAGAAAAAATCTCCTTTATCATTCAACATGAAGAAAAAAAGACAATAATTGGTCTAGGAAATGACTTATGTCGTACCAAACACACATTAACTTAAATCATTATTTGAAAGTCCTTGTAGTTACTGGAGTTATCGTTGTTTTCCAAATTGATCATTTACAGGGGATGTTAGTACTGACTTTAACAGCAGCAGTCTCAAAGTTTCATCCACCTGAATGTGGTAATCAAGAAACTGCACCAGTATGTGTTGGTCCAACAGCAAGGCAAATGACATTTTTACTAGGAGGTTTTGGATTGCTAGTAATTGGTGCTTCTGGCATAAGGCCTTGTAGTTTAGCATTTGGGGCTGATCAATTTGATCCCAATACTGAATCCGGAAGAAGAGGAGTTATGAGTTTCTTCAACTGGTACTATTTCACTCGCACGTTTGCTGTGATGGTCTCATTGACTGTCATTGTGTATGTTCAATCAAATATCAGCTGGTCTCTAGGATTAGCCATCCCAACAATTACTATGTTCCTTTCTTGTGCACTTTTCTTTGTGGGCACTAAAATATATGTCAGGTTTGTGCCAAAAGGCAGCCCTTTGTCAAGTGTCGCACAGGTCTTAGTTGCTGCATTCAAGAAAAGGCACCTGCAGCTGCCAGAGCAACCATGCTTCTCCTTGTTCAACTATGTACCTTCCAATTCCTTGAATTCTATGCTTCCTTACACTAATCAGTTTAGGTAATTCATTCCTCTTGCCACCGTAATAGTTGTGGATAGTCTTATATTTAATCATGTAAAGATATATCACATGAGCCTAACTCGAACTCCAAAAGTTAACTCATGAGAGTAGGATTGTCCAAGTCCGTATAAGCAGACTAACAATCCATTAGCTAACCAACGTGGGAGTCTAATCCACTCTAACAGTAGCTAAGTCAAGATAAACTATTGACTAACTATAAGAGCTCATGATTTCAGATTCTTGAGTAAAGCAGCAGTGAAAACCCCAGAAGACCATATAAACTCATCAGATGGATCTGCAGTCGATCCATGGAGGCTTTGCAGTATTCAGCAAGTGGAAGAAGTGAAATGCTTACTAAGAGTAATCCCAATATGGGTTGCTGGAACTATCTATTATGTCTCTGTTGTACAATCGCAAAATTATGTTATCTTTCAAGCCTTACAAAGTGACAATCGACTAGGCCACATCAATTTCCACATCCCACCAGCATCTTTCATAGTCATTTCTATGCTCAGCATAACAATTTGGCTACCTATATATGATCGCGTTTTACTTCCATGGCTTCGGAAATTCACTGGAAAAGAAGATGGAATCACCCTTCTCCAGAAAATGGGAATTGGTATATTTCTATCTATCGCAACAATGATCCTATCAGGGATCGTTGAAGACAAGAGAAGGACCCTGGCAATGACTAGGCCAATGCTGCAAATGACTCAGGGGAAAGGTGCAGTTTCATCCATGTCAGGACTATGGCTAATACCTCAGATGGCATTAGCAGGTAACCTTTTGCAAATCAATGTTTGTTTTACAGTTTTGCTCATCTTTTCAACTTCAACTTGAATCGGAGAATTTGAAGTTCAAAAACTAGTTTGCGGTGTGAAATTCTCAGATATATTAAAGACGAAGCATTTGCCAAAGGATGTTTTCATGAATCCAGAACGGAAGTTAACTCCTTTTTTCATGTTAAGACACAATTCTAACCTTCAAATACTCATGACTGAATACAGGTCTTTCTGAGGCTTTTACACTAATCAGCGAGAACGAGTTCTTCTATAAACAATGCCCTGAAAACATGAGGAGCATCGCGGCATCTTTCTTCTTTGTTGGCATGGCGGGGTCGAGTTATTTGAGCAGTTTCTTGACATCAGTTGTTCATAAGACATCAAGTTGGTTGGCTGAGGACCTTAACAAGGGGAAATTAGACTCTTTTTATTATCTCATTGCAGGACTAGAGATTCTGAATTTGGGTTATTTTCTTGTATGTGCAAAATGGTACAAGTATAAAGGAAGGGCAGGTGACAACAAAGTGAGTGAAAGAACAGATCAAAATGAAATTGTAATCTAATTTTTCAGTCAGCAGAATCAGTATGGTAGTTTTTCCATAATTAGTTATGCTTTGTTGGAACCAAATATAGAAAGTAAAACAAGAAAAATGAAAATTATGTGTCACTCTCATCCTTCATGAGCTAATGCACAAATCAATTGTGTCGCCCATATCAATCGAGTATTTATGGTCAACAAAGTTTTTTAAATTTACTTTCTTTCTTATGTATATGCTTTCAATGTTACATAGCAAAATCGGCCCCAACAAAGGTACTAAATTGGGTCCACATCATCACTCTGTCATCTTCATACTTATCTCGTCGAATCATTGATTTTTTATATCAATTATTGAATAAAATAACTCAAAATGCTATTACCACAATGTGATGCTATTCGCAACATCAAATAAGTAATATTTGTCGCCCTACTTTTCATGTGGGACTTTGTACACACTATACATGCACTCAAAATTTTTCTCCAAAACACGATTCTTTCCTTCAAAGTTCAAACTTAGGGTTCATTTCACTGTGCAAATCAAATTGAGAACAAATCAAATTCTGATCTCATCTTATGATTTCATATCGTGATTTGAAATAGCAAATTCAAATGCCTACTTAGTGCGTTTGATCATTGGAACTAGAAACTTAAATTTAGTGTTGATTTTAAATGAACATTTATCTATGAACTGTAAATGTAAACATAATTTCAAATCATCTTTTGAAATTTTACATTCTCTAAAAAGTAAATAAAATGGATTTCAAACCTTTTTTTTAATTATAATTTAAAATTTTACAAAAAGAAAGTCATATTTGATTAAACATTACCCGATGTCTATACCATATAAAAGGATTATATTAAAAGATAAATTTAATTTATTGAACTAATAAATCTCCGTGGAATTTGTGTATTTTAAAATTTATAATAATACATAATTTGGAATATATATATTTATAAAAATAACATAAAAGATATATATAATTTTATTAATATAATACATAAAATACTATGTTATCTTATTTATAAAGTAGTTGTTCATCCCTATCATATTTGAGTCAAAGTTGAAAAGTTTTAAAATCTTTTCATAAATGATAAATTTTTTATGGCGATTAGTAAAAACTAAATTTAAGAAAATTTTGACCGCACTCGTCATCATTTTTAACTGGACTGAGTAAATGCTTATCACCTGTTCCGTTCAGGATGATGCTTCACCAGCAGTTACTCACTATGAAGTTGTTAGTGAAAAGTCAATTTTGGTGCTGATATTAGTACTAGGTTGGACTAGAAGTCTTATATGAAGTGAGGGTATGAATGTACTTTTATATTTGGAGTTGCTTCTTTCTTAAGCTACATTTTACATTTCTTATAAAATAATTATAAAAAGGTACCTTTTTGCCTTGAAATTCTAACCCATCCCCTTTTTCCCCCCTTTTCCTTATTAACCCCATTTTTGTTGCCTTAAAACTTCTCAAATTACCTTTTCCCCAATTTCAAACCTAAAATGTTAGATTAAGGCTAAAATTTAGCCCAATCTTCTCAAAATTCTTGGTGATTGGGCACAAACTAAGTAACTAGTAAGGTATGTACTTTACATTGATAACTGTTCAAGAGGTAAATGTGATTTTTTTGCATGTTTGGTTCCATATTAGATTTTGGTTTGTTGAACTTGCCCTAATTGAGAAGTATTGCTTCTCTATGAGATGCATGGTAACTTGATTTGGTGAAGTGTAACAAAATATTCAGTTGTGACAGTCAAGGTGCAACTAAGTTGGCTAATACCCTAACTCTTATCAAGCAAAGAGTAGGTTTGTGTGAGCTTATATGAAAAGCCTCATGAATATGTGAAGGGAAGTGATGAAGAAGAAGTGTAGTGGCTTTGAAGCTCTTTAGTTGCTAACATTTAGGTTTTTCTTTTATATGCATGTGTGTGTATATCAACTCCCAGCCAAGAGGAGGTTCCTTTGAGAGCTTTGAGTCCAATTATGAGGTTAAAAGTTCGAGTGAACCTGTTTGGATTGACTTATTTTAAGTGTCTTAAGCCAAAATAGCTTTTAAACACTTTTATGATGTTTGGGTAAAGAAAAAAGTGTTTTAAAGCAATTGTTTTAAGCCAAAAAGATAAAAATAAGTCAAAAGCATAAGTTTAATTCCTAACTTTTGACTTATAAACCCATTTAAACAAGTTCTAAGGGAGGAAGGAAGTGCAAACAATTGTTGTTCCTAAGGGGGATCGGGATTTGGATTTTCGAGTGAATTGTCTACCATGATTGGAATAAAAAGGGGGATAAATGAAATTAAAGCATTGTTGCATAAATTGTTGTTCAAGTACTTTGCAAACAAAGTATAAGAGTGTCTTATTTATAATAGAATGAGTTTTGAACAAGTTGGAACTATTAGGACTCTATCTTAATCTTTAAAGCCCCTAAAAGATAACTCCCTTCCTTTGATATTAAATGACTCATTCCTTGTTAGTCTATTTCATAAAAATGGCCCTTTTTTATATTTGCAAAGTCACTAACTTTAAACTTTTGTTTTACTCTTATGTTTTGTTTGGTACGTGTTCCAATTTTCTCATATTTGGTTGGTCAAAATTGTTTGAAAAATATTTTATCTACGAAAATAAGTTCTTTAAAAATGACTTTCTTAATGGAAATAGGATAAACAAGTTCCGTAGGTAACATTCCATGCTCATCGTCTTCTCCCCATTCATCCAATGTCCCGAATCTCCTCTCTTTGACCATTCCACTCCCGCCACCCCAAATCCCTACTTCCCACCCTGTCCCATCTCACAGTTTTGCTAGATTACATATAAATGTTCTTGGGATAATATTTTTGGCTTACTTGCCAAACACTAAAAAGTAAGGAAGAAACCACTTGTTTTCCAAGAAAACAACTTCTAGGAAAACATATTCCTTCATACCAAACACATTCTTAATGACATGCTCTTTTATTAGTTATAGAAATTTCAATTAATCCACAAGTTCTAGTGGTACTTTTGATATGTATGGAACTTTTTATATTGAACTCCGTGATATTCAAACACTGTCATATGAACTAAAATGGAGGGGGTAGGATTGATGGTATCTTTCGCTTTTGAAGAGATAAGATTTTCTCTGAACTATAGATTGTTTCTTCCATAAGATAAAGAAGAACATAAAAAGTACTTCCTCTATCCAAATTTATGACACTTCCCTTTCTAGTCTGTCCAAAAAGAATTGACATAGTTCCTTATATTTTACCGATGTTGGGTCCCACTTATTTGACAAAAAGCCCACAAAGGTGTACTTTCTTATTTAGAAATTCATTTATTTTAAGGGTGGGTTTGAAACATTACGGAGTATTCCTAGTTTTCTTAAATTAATATCTAATCAAATTACATCACATAAATTGGAATAGAGGGAGTAGAAGATAATGATAAAGATCTCGTCACGATGTACATAAGGTGTTGGCTTAATTTGCTGTTTGGATTTTTGAATGACAAGTCAACCTGGAAAAGATTTACTTCCTCTCTGCCTCCAGCTTATGCGTATTTTGCCAGTTGTCTTTACTAATGTTCGTCTCTCTACCTTTACTAGGTAGGGTAAGACTGCATTCACACCACCCTCCCCAGACGCACTTGTGGGAGTGTGTTGGCTTGTTGCTTAACTAATATTGGATGGACTTTGTGAAACTAAATAAAGTGAAGTTTAGTGCTTGCTGAAAAGCTGGCTGCAGTGGTGGAGCTAAAGGTGAGGAAGGAAGCAGTTTCAATTGAATCCCGTTTATCCGGAATTTACAGTGTGCTAGTAGTGTACAAAAATATGTGTTCTTTTGTATATATGACTGGTGAATCCCTTGGCATAAAAGAACTTTCTAGATATAGTTTATTTTTTTGTTTCATTTTTTCATTTCTTTGAATTTTTTGTTAGGATTCTGGCTCCAACAGTTAGTAAGCAATTGGTTGTTGTATTTCTTTCGTGCTTTAGGCCCTATATAATGCTCATTACTAGTTCACAAAATAGTCTTTAGTCATCTTGTCCCTTTGAATGAAATTCTAGATGTACAAATTGTAACTTCACTGCTAAAAATTAAACAAGTTTAGGTGTGTTACAGGCATGGACGTGGAAATACAGACACTAGTCCCCTGGTCTAGTATAGTTGGGCTTTAACTTACAGGACTTCCTGTGTAAGAATAGTATATGCATGTGTGAAGAGTTTCCTCTAAGAATGTTCTTTTGTCTGTCTTTGTCTCCGGACATCTCTGAAATTTTTGTTTGCCTGGTCTTTAAAGCTAAGTTGCTCGGACTCTTTGAATATGCTGCCGCACTCGTGTCGGATCCTCCAAAAATGCACTATTTTTGAAGGATCTAATACCTGAGGACATTTTTGAAGAGTCCGAGCAACATAACTTTAATGTCCTTTGCAGGTCACCTTCTAGCTTTAAAATCCTTATTCCTGACTTCTGTTTGTGGAATATATTATTTTCAGTCATTTAATTCCTTTTCAATCCATATGGAGTTTGACAAACATTATTGACTTGTTCAGTATGATCCTGCAGGGGTGGATAGGCTCCTAAATTTTGGCAGTTGGTTTTGAAGGTCATGCAACTGAAGGAATACCAAGAAACTGAATTATCATGCAACCAGAATACCAAGCCAGTAGTCGAAGGCAAGATGTTGAAAGCATCGGACATAGTGGAACCACTCTATTGGAGAAAGAACACTCTCCAATTGATGCCTCAACCCTCTCTATGTCACCTATATGTCCAGCACCTCTTTGCCGCCAGTTTTGGAGAGCTGGGAATTATGATTCTGGGCTTATTTACAAGTCGTCCTCTAGAAGTATTCTTCTCTCAAGATGCTTTGATGATGTTCTGGATTATATTAATGACGTGTCTGACAGTGATTGCCTACTGCTTTTAAATTATTTGAAGTGATACTTTCACCTATTTTCTTTTTTTTCCTGCTAGTTAAAGTATGTATGTGAGGCTTCATGTCCACTAACTCACCAACTGATTCGGGTCAAGTATGCATTTTACATCTCCATTATCTGTTATCTGACTTGTGGTCTCTTTTGGAAGATGGGACTAGTTTCCTGCATGTTCACCCAAAGTTCCTTCACTCAAATGCCACTTCACATAAATGGGCATTTGGGGGTATGTATTCTTGTCAATGCCTTAGCCTACATTGCTTGAAGAGCGTAGACATATCACAAGTAGCCACCCAACAGAATTTCTGACTTTCACTTGCTTTCCTTGTGTTGTATTTTGTAGCCATAGCTGAACTGCTTGACAACGCTGTTGATGAGGTAAATTGCCGCTCTAGCTTCTTAGTTTTTTCTCTGTTTTGTTTCCTTTTTGGTCATGAAATCATGAAACTCCCTTTAATTTTCGCTGTGCTGGGGAAAAATTGCCAAAATACGTAGTATATGGATGTTATTCTTGTTGTGAAGTCTTCATGCTCTTATCTACTGAACCCTATTTTTGTTAGAAGTCCTAATTGTGATGTCCTTGACCTACTTTTTCATTTGAAAAACCTAAAGTGAAACATCTATATTTAACCTATATTGTCACTCCGTTTGATCGGAATTTTAAGTTCGTTGATGTAGAGCAAAAGTACATGGGGTAAATTAAAACTAGCTCATGAGGTGAGAGTTGCCAATACCACATAAGGAGACAAGAGTCTGTTCCAATGTGGTACATTCTAACTTCCCCACTGTACGCCAAGGTTGGGGTATTTGAAGCGTAGACGATATAATGTATGACGCAAACATTGGGTAAACTAACAATAGGGATGAGTCTGGTTATGATACCATATAAAAGAAAATAAATCTAGGGTCTAACCTGACCCCCAAAACTAGCTAATGAAGTGAGGATTGCCTAAGACTATATTAAGGAGACAATAATCCATTCTGCTCAACATTTGGGGATTCTAACTGTTGACATGAGTAGCAATGTAAGATAATGTGATATAATTCTAGTGAGTTAATTCTAGTCTAGTAGATTAACTCCTTTTTCAAGGCTCTTCCCTTTTTTTGATGGCAAATCTTGATTGACTGACACTAGGTACCAATTGCATAGGCAATCTCTTTTCTTATGAGAACCACAAATCATTCTCATGAATAAGCTTTACTCTTCCTTAAGGAGATGGGGAGGCAATAGGTCCTGAGCAGCTTTAACCTACTGTGCTCCTCCATATGCCTATGTGATGAGCTTGTCTTTTGGTTAAGGCCTGTTTGTTTTATATTAAGATTAAGAGAAGATGTTTGAAACAAAATATTAAGATATTGTATTAAGATCTAAATACTATAACTAAAGATTATTCATGACCCGTTGGCCATGAGAATTTCACTTTTTTCAGGAAATTTATTTCACTTAATTTGAAAATCAGTATTTGTCCATAAAAAAATTTCAATACAACTTGATGTTGTACTTGAAATTTAGAAAACACCAAAATCCCTGATTTCACCTTTTATTCACTGTATAAATTTTTATTTTTCAAATTTACCCTAAATTTTTTATTTTTATAAAATAACTCCTTTAAATTATATTTATGTTCAAGTCATATTTCATGTTCTTTAAAAAAAATTCAAAATCTAAATACTAAAAAGTATGGCCAAACACAACTCCAGCTCCAACTCCCAACTCCAACTTAGAGAACTCCAAATAAAGTGATTTTTTTTTGTTCTAATGACCAAACGCCCACTTATTTTCTTGACATTGAAATGCATAATTTTTTAATAATTATGAAATTCAAACAAAACACGGCTTAATCTAATACTATTTTAACTTTTTTTTTAAAAAAAAAAACTATGTGTAGTAGTTGATAGTAGGGATAGGCATATTGACGGTTGTGGCGGCTGATTGACAGTGGTGGATGGCGATGGTGGTTGCGTATAGTATATAGTGGTTGATGGTAGTAGTGGTGCTGATGGTGGTGATTGTTTGCAATTACGGATGATTGTTGTGGTAATGATAGTTGGTTGTGATGGTTGTAAATGGTTGGTAGTAGTAGTGAGGCTGATTGTAGTTATTGAAGGCAGTGGTTGCTGTGGATGGTGGGTGGCTTTTATTGCTGCAGTAATAGTTGATAGTGGTGAGTGGCGATAGTGGTGGCAGTGGCATCTTTGTAAAACTACTTGAATGAATAGCATAGTAATGATAATAAGACTTTGTTATAGGTCTTAATCATTCTGTTCTATAAAGACCCAATAAATGGTCGTAAATAAAAAAATAAATGTTCTTTTATGTGTGCGCCTCTCAATTCAATTAGCGATCTCTTTTATCTTTCACATTAGATGAAATATCAGGGCTTATAATCAGTCTAAAATGTGATAATAATGTAACTCATGGATCTCATGCAGTTGGATAATGTGCTTACTATTTTTATTTTTGAATGTCTCATTGATGGTAACAGATACAAAATGGGGCCACCTACGCCATTATAGATAAAATGTTAAATCCGAAGGATGGAACTTCAGCTTTGTTAATTCAAGGTATTCCACATCTTTCTGTTTTTTCTTTGTTTGTGATTGTGAAGTTTGTACTTCTTGTTGAACAACTGTTGGTACGAGATTGTGACTGTCTCTGATATTCTACTAGATGATGGTGGTGGAATGGACCAAGAAGCCATGCGATGCTGTCTGAGTTTTGGATTTTCAGATAAGAAGTCCAAATCAGCCATTGGACAATGTATGGATATTAAGTAATTATTGTTACTTTCTTGTTCTCCCATTTCTTTCAATACAAGTATACACCTCCTTTTCAGATGGAAACGGTTTTAAGACAAGTTCAATGAGACTTGGGGCTGACGTTGTTGTCTTCAGCCGCTGTATGAAGAACAGGTTTGATACCAGTGAACTATAATTGCACGTGCTGTATACTTTTTTCCTTCTTTTGACCTGAGAGAACTTTACACTATTGAGCAGTCAATAGTGTGGCGTGTCTCTTCCTTTAGGTTATGCAGTTAGTTGGAGAGATATGCTGATGTATCTCTACACAGCATTGCAACTTTGTATAATAGGCGTTTATGGTCTTGTGTTCGACATAATAATCTTGATTTCTGACTTGTTTAAGTGAAGGAAGAAGTTTCCTACTTGTACTCCTTGAAGGAGTTGAAATTAGGGGGTAGTATTTTGCTTTCAACTGCTTGTTAGTTTGGTTTGATCTGTTACTGGTACAAGGGTTGTTATTAAAACCACCATTTCACCTCTTAGAGCGATGGAAGTAATGTGAAGCGAGGAGTAATCCTTCATGGGTGAACTCCTACACGCTTCAAAGAAGTGTGCACTTCAAATAATGATGCACAAATGATCTCAACAAGAAGGCGATCTATTTCTTAAATTGTAGTTATCTTAATTGCAATTTGATTATTATAGTACAGAAAACAACTATTTTTATCTGACTTTGGCGAAATTCATAGATGTCTCACTCAAAGTTAGACACTTTTTTTGTCAATGATCAAATTGACATCTCTTCTTAGAGGAAGTGTGCGTGAAGTGCGAATGCTGCTGATATCAAACAAACAAATAAGTGATCGACAAGTGTATAAAAAAAAGTAATTGTCACTTTTATTATTACTTTTTTCTTAAAGAAAAAGACTACCCCCATCCCCGCCCCCCTCTTTTTTTTTTTTTTTTTGAAACTGGTAATGTTGTATTCCTCAACATTAAGGATATGCTGTGGAGACGCTCAAAAGAGGAACCCAAAAAAAAAAAAGAGAAGGGGAGAAACTACTTACAGAGAGCCTAACAGATCTACCCCCCTCTTCTTCTTCTAAGATTAGCCCCCTCTCCCTGCCAATGCTCGTCCCTTTGCTCCACCCGCCTCGTCCCCCTCTTCTCCGCTCCTCCTTCCCCTCCCTGCCTCTAGTCTTCTTTCAAAACCAACTCCCTGTTATTGTTCTTCTCCTTTCCCCTCCACCCCTGTTGTGGATATGTTTATTTGGGTGAAAATATGTGGTGGATGTAATTTGTTAGGATGGTGGCCAGAGGGTGATGATGCAAGCTATGGGCTTGGTTGGGGTGGTGGCCAGAGGGTGTTGGTTTTGGGGCGAAGAAGTGGGGTTCACACGGAAAAAAATAATCTAAGGGTCTTCATGCGCCTGAGGTTGACTGGAAACTACAATTTTTGCTATTCAGCATGAGGGGTTCACGGTCACACTTCTGCCGAGAAGTGTCTTGTCATGGGTAAAGTTTAGGTGTTCTAAATGGTATTTGGTGTCAAAATAGAGTCTTTATCCATGTATTTTTACCTATTCTTATTTTGTAAATTATGTGCTTTACTTCAACGAAGCATATACTTCACTTCTCGCTTTCCATTTCAAGCCGTAGGAGCCATGTCGCTTCTTTGTGCAAAACAAGAAAATTGGATTTAAGAGTTCCAGGACAAACTCTTTCACCAAATTAACTTGAGACCACATTGAAGTTGGTCATAAGTTTTAGGAATTAAAGGTATTGTTTTCTCTCTCGCTTGCTTCTTCTTATTTATCCATTCTCTTTTTAGATTTCTATTTTGCACTTGTGGAGAAGAAGAGAAAAAGAGGTCCACTGTCGAAGTGAGATTTATTTTGCTTTAGGATAACTCAACACAGGAAAGAACTTTCTTTTATAAAAAAGGTGAACTTACACTTTGAGATGCACTAGTCTCAGTAGAGATATTACTCCTTCCACCTCAAAGTTTTCTTTTTGGAAAAAAAAGTTTTAGATGGAGGGAGTAAGTATCTCTTCTTGGGAGTCTTGGGACTGGTAGCATTTAAAAAGCAGAAAGGATTGCTCTTTCTTCTCTTCCTTTGAATACCTAGGGGATGCCACTCTACCTTAGGCTATTCCTCCTTTGGAACATGGAGTTATTGTTTTCTTTTCTATTTCCTGAATGTTCAGTTTATGTAAGATACATATATCCATTCTAACAGTGAATGAAAGCAGCATCATTTTTGGTCCAATGAGTTTCTGACTGTCTCTTTTGAACATTAACTTTTTATTTCTTTACATTGCTACTGTGAGCAGGAAATTGACGCAGAGTGTCGGTCTTCTCTCTTTTACATTTTTGACACGAGCAGGCCTTGACAGAATAGTGGTACCGATGGTGAGCCTTTTCATTTGCCTTTCAAAGCATTTTGGTGTAATCTATAAGTAATTGGATTTGTTATTTGATCTACAAACATTTATTTATTCTGAAAATCCCGTTCAGTCCCTTTTTTTCTCAAGACAGTCCCTTCCTTTTTTTATGTTCTCAGCACGCCTGCGACAACTTGAGCAGTGGTACTTGTGTATTTGTGGTTTCGTTGAATGCGTAAAATTTACCTTCAGAATGTAGGTGCAAGTTTTACCTTGTCCATATCCTTTTAAATTGTTTGGGATGCAATCTCTCATAGACTACCCTCGCCAATAGGAGCGGCTCGAGGGCAAGGCAAATGAAGTCATTGCCTTATGCCGCAAAAGTTAAAAGGCCCCAAATTTCTATGTACTAGTTAATTATATGCAATGTAATTTGTATAACAAATTGACAATCTTTAGAGATGTAAAAAAACAAAAGGATCAACTGGAATATCAAGGTTTAGCCATGTAATTTATTTGCTTCCTACTTTTGAGTCTATTTCATGTACTACTTTATTTACATGCAACTTGCATCATCAAAGTGAAAAAAGTTGTTTGCACGCAACAACAACAATCCCAGTGTAATCCCACATGTGGGGTCTAAGGAGGGTAGAGTGTACACATACCTTAACCCCTACCTTGAGAAGGTAGAGGCTGTTTCTGAAAGTTCCTCGGCTCAAAGAACGATAAAAAAGAGACATTAGCAACAAGCAGAAACAACATCAAGATAATAAGATAACTGAGGTTAAAGGAACAACATGTAGAAATGAAAAATAATGAAAAACAAGAATAATACTGATACACAGGGAAAGGAAAAGAAATTTGCCCGACTACCTACTAAACCCTATACCTTAATTTTCAACCTCCACATCCTCATATCAAGGTCATGTCCTCGATAAGCTGCAGTTGTGCCATATCCTGCCTAATCACTTCACCTTAATACTTCTTTGGCTTAGCCTCCCCTCCCTCCCTTAAGCCCATTACGACCAACCACTCACACCTCCTAACCGGGGCAACATCTCATCCTCCTCAGGGTGAAACCAAATTTGTTATGAGTAATTTGAGATTTGAGTAATTTGAGGTGGGAAATGATTGTAGAATGTTGAAAGTTGACCAACTCTTTAGTGGCTAGTCAGTTGCCAGTCAATTATTTTAACTTCTTTGCTCATATGATACAGATTGAATATGAGTTCATGTCAGCAACTAGCAAATGGACTTCAATCTGCAGTGAACAGCATTTTGTGAACAATCTCTCATTGTTGTTGCAGTGGTCTCCATTTTCAACTGAGGAAGAGCTTCTTAAGCAAGTGAGTCTAAACCTGCATCAAATTTACCTGTTCTTTTTTAAAAAAAAATTATTTTTAAGATGAAGTAATTGATTCCATTCATGGCATCAACAAGATGAAAAGTAGTTGCAAAAGAGTGAGTACTAGTATGTTATCTCTAGTACACTATCATAGAGCAAACAAAATCTAAAAAGCTATCAGGGGAATCCACTGGGGACAAAAAAAAACCTTACTGTATAAATACAAAAGACATTTACTTTGAGCATAGATTGGCTAGTTGAGACTTGAGAGGGCATCAAAACATCTTCTATTTCTTTCATTCATGATAGTCCAAAAAATGACATCTTGTATTATCTTCCCAACCTTTTTGATGATGCTGTCAACTTTACAGTGGCTCCAGCATCAAAACTTCCCTGATAGTGTTAGCCATAACCCATCTGAGGCCAAAAAGGGTGAGGAACATGTACCATAAGTCTGCAGCAGCCGGACACTGCAGAAACGGATGGCTATGAGTTTCTGCTTCTCTGTTGTACATGTGGCATCTATTGACAATCTAAATCTTCCTCCTTTTACGGTTGTCCTGTGTTAGATTGGCTTTATGCATTGCCCTTATTTATATGCCGTGTAATAATCCATGAAATTCAGATTTATCTTGTATTAGACATTCTTCCATATACAGAACGTGTAATTAATTATAGTTATGCTGATGGTATTTTGGTTATGTTGGAGAGTGATTTGACATGTAAGAGAGGGCTAGAGTGTGTGGAATAGCAAAAGGGCATGTCACTAGGGGAACATCTGGTGCATGAGTTAGAACATCTAAATACGTGCTTTCTTCTCATTATGAAAATGTGTTCTGGTTCTTCTTCCTTTGGTGCTTGAAAAATTCAGGATGTCATGGTGGGTTTGATACTCAGATTTTCTAGAGTCTATTTGAAACTGTTCACACTGAAAGTTGCCTTGGGCTAGTTACTTCACTATTCTATTCATGGACTGTCTTCATCTCTAAGCACCTCATCAGAATGAATGTTTAAATACTTACCTTATCCATTGACCAGCTGTCTTAGATTTAGGTGTTGGAGGGCTTGATTTTGTAACCGTTCTAAGTTTCCTGGATGGCTGGATCTATATTGATTAGATGAAACATTGTATTTTCTATATTCTGATGATATCGTTTTAGAGAATTTTCTATCTGAATGCTAAAGGAGAGTGTATAATATTGGAATTTGACATGTAAGAAAGAATAGAGGGGGGTTTGGGACTGGAAGGCATGTGAGCTGGGAATCTGTCATGCATAACTTAGAGATCCTATAAATTTTGTTGCAGAAGTTGTTCTGGATCTTAATATTCTGAGTTATGTCTATTTGATTCTTTTTATATGTGTTACTATTGTTGATATAACCTTTTTTTAGCCAACCATTTATTTTCCCTTCACAGTTTGATAGCATCGGTGATCATGGCACGAAGATCATAATCTACAATTTGTGGTTAAATGATGAAGGAGAAATGGAGCTCGACTTTTACTCAGACCCTGAGGTTTGATCTCTTCTTTCTAAATTAATTTTCGCATTTGAAATTTCTAGCATTGTTACTTACCATAATAGGACAACTTCTATTACAATAAGCAGGATATTCGTATATCTTGTGATGCAGAAAGTGGTAAAAGTTGTTCCCGCATGTCAGTAAGTGACCTGCATCTTGCCAACACTCTTCGATATTCACTCCGAGTAAGTTCTTTAATGATCAAGATGCACTTGAAGTTTCTTCATTCAAGGAGATCCCTACTTTCTAACTCTTTTGTGTTCTCTTTTAACAGGCATATTTATCTATCTTGTACTTGCGAATCCCAGAAAACTTTTGCATATGGCTGTGCGGGAAGATTGTCGAGTATCATAACATTGCTAGTGATCTCAAGTATCGAGAATTTATCTTGTACAAACCTCAGAACGGTGGATGTGAAGAGGTTTCCACTAGTTTGTCTTTGATATGAGAGAACTTGGTCAAACATACTGTAAATCATTGACAACATTGACCGGAACCTGCTCTTTTCTTCTATTTATTTTCCAGAACACTAGATGCTCTTTTCCTCTATTTCATTTGTCAGAACCATGCGCTTCCTGCTGACCATCGGGGAATTCTCGGTTATGAAAAAAATAGGGACTTTATATTGTTCATTTATTCTTTTAATCTGCTTATGATTGAAAGGAGGCCTATATAGTTACACATGCAACATATATATAGATTTTTTGAAACAAAATGTATAAACATGTAAAGGGGTAGCTTGAGTTAAAACATTAATAAAACTTCTCCGAAGGATAAAAAGGATAATTTGAGTAAACTAAATGGAGGACGTAATACTACTGTAGAAATGGTATTTTTGGAGAGCTACATAGTACAGTTTTTCTAAGATTCTTAAACTGTTATTTTCTGTTCTTTGCAGGGTTCCGTCATTACTTCCATTGGTTTCCTAAAGGAAGCTCCACTGGTGAATATTCATGGTTTCAATGTCTACTACAAGAATCGTTTGATACTGGTGTGTTTCCTCTATTCAATGTTTTGATTTTTAAAATGGTGCTTTGCCTTGTCTATCACCTTCAAAAATTTCCGCACTTCTTTTCAAGCCGGCTCACACTTTTTAAAAACATAGCTTTTGAGGTTGACTCTAGGACTTGATAATGACTGAAATTAATGAGTAAAATTGTAAATGGTAAAAAGTCCCACCTTTGTACCTACAAAATTATTTTGCATAAATATAAAGCTAGATGTTCAGACCTTCACCGCTTATTAGGAACCCAATAATCTGATGAAAAAAGAAAATGAAAAAAAGAAAAGAAGGAAAATGGATAAGGACCTGATACATATGCTAGATAAGGAAATGGATTTCTAAATATAAACTGTTTGCTGCGGGTCTGAAAAAGTGTTTCAATATTGGTTCTGTTACACTCTTACTTATTTATTCCTCTGTATACGTGACCTTTTCCTTGAACATGCCTTTTGTAACCCTCAAATTTTCCTTTCATCTAATTTTTCCTCCACTTTTTGAAGTCTTATACTCTCCAACTAATGTTAAATGTATATTCTGCACTTAACCTGGTTTGGGGACAAGTGTACGATATGCGCTGTGTTTATATCCCTTAGATTAATTATTCTCTACCGAAATAGATGTTACAGACAAATGATCTTCAGAGCCTATATATTTTCTCTTGAAAGTTCCCATTCGTTTCTTTGCAGCCATTTTGGCACGTGGTAGTAGGCTTTTCTGTCAATAGAAGCAGAGGGGTTGTAGGTAAGCCTACAGAGCTTTTCTTTAGACATTTCTTTTCTACTTGTATGGTGTTCAATATTTTGGTCAATTACTGGCTGGAAAAGGTGCTAATTAATTTACTTCCCTTTTATAGGTGTTCTAGAAGCAAATTTTATTAAGCCAACTCATAATAAACAGGACTTTGAGAAAACTCCCCTCTTTCACAAGCTTGAGCACCGATTAAAAGAGATGACATGGGAGTACTGGTAGGCTATTCTTTGAGTGAATTCGCCTAATCTGTTTAGCACTCTGCTGAGGTGCTCCTATAATTAGAGCCAGTTTATCTAATTTCTGCACATGGATCATACACCTGTAAACTGTTGTTTAGGCACTGAACTGAATTCCTTATGTTCTTAGATAGCCTATTCTATGCGCGGATTTTTATTTTCAGCAAGGAAATCTCAAATGTGTGCTTGTCTTTTTGTGTGATTCTCGGTAATTGAGTTTTTATCTGATGCTTGAATGCTTCTATGCATTATTTTTTTTTTGACAGGGACCATCACTGTGGATTAATTGGTTATCATGCAACTAAACAGCTTCGTGCACCTTCTCAGGATTCACCACAATCTCAAAAGAAACATGGTATGCATCACCCCATTCCGTTGAGAAAAACTAGGGCTTACACTGACATATTGTAATATGTCCAATTGGACGTTTTTAAGTATTTGATCAGATTATGGGGTATAGATGGAGACAGAAGAAAGTAACAATTCATATTAGATGTTTGTTTGGGTACTTATTGCTGTCTCCTGTCTTGCATGTATTGATAGATCCCATTTACATGTACTTATATATGATTGTATCCATTGGACACACAGTATTGATGTATAAACTTCACTATGATCTCTTGAGGTTTGTTCAACTTGCATTTTACCTCCATTTGCTATAAAAATAGGTCTAACACTTGGCCACTTAACAAGCTAATCCTTGAGTTTGCACTATACATGCTAGGCTATGTCAGTTCTTCGTTTTCCTCACAAAAGTGATGTTAAATGTTTTTATCAGCTCTAAACACTATTTGTCCTAAGCATCCTCTCATTTACTCTGTCTTGTGACTTACAGCAACCGCAAAAAGGAAAAACTGTGATCATCAAGTAGAACCTGAAATTTTGAAACAGAAGGCGGGATTAAGTGTAAATCTTCCTGATCCTGAGTCTATTCAAAATCCGGTTTGTGTCTTGAACTTTCCTCCACCTACTTTGACTTCATTAATTGGCTGTGAAATGTAGCATTATGTTTTACCACATCTTTATTGTCCTATAGAGCATTTGATGCCACATTTACTGCTACTGTTTTAATCTCTTTTTTGTGTTCAAATGAACATAGCCTGCGACCACTCTCACAACTCCCTTGGAAGATCAAGAGATGGTCATTCTCCTTAAAGAGAATAAAAGGCTCCATGCAAGGTAAGTTCAAAATGTGTTGATTGACTTCTTATTCTCTGTCATAATTACCACCAAGGCAGTGTTAGATTGGACGAGGAGTTTAATAAAGAATGGAATTTTTGACACAAGATAAATAACATAGAAGCAGTTTGTGTTTTTTAATGTCACGTCTTTTTTTTTTGCTTTTATTGTCATGTCATTAAGTGATAAATGAGAATGTTAAAGTAAACGACTTGTCAACAGTAAAAAGGTATCACAAAAATGAATAATGTTACTCCCTCTGTTTCATTTTAATGTCATGTCTTTTCTTCTTCTTTTTTTTTGAATTTTTGATTTTATTGTCATGTCATTAAGTGATAAATGAGAATGTTAAAGTAAACGACTTGTCAATAGTAAAAAGGTATCACAAAAATGAAAAATGTTACTCCCTCTGTTTCATTTTATGTGTTGATAGTTTGACTTTTGATACGACATCTTTTGTATTCGTGGTCTTAAACTAAGACGCATGAAGTATACAAAGTGTCTGTCATTTGAATCATGTGGTCTTAAACATGTTTTGTGAGATATTGTAATTAAAGAGTTATTAACAATAAAAAGTACCGTTCTCTTTTAAACAGACCAAAAGGGAAGTAAGATACATAAATTAAACAAATGGAATATATATAATACATAATAGAATGGAAGGAGTAGCATGATAGAATTCCAGACAAGGGGGGTTGCTCAGATGGTAAGCACCCTCCACCTTCAACCCTATGGTTTTAGGTTTGAGTCACCAAGAAAGCAAAATCGTAGGAGCTCCCGTGGAAAGTTATAAAAAGACGTGATAGAATTCCAATTACAGCCAAACTTTAGGAAAGGGTACATGTACCTAAGTTCATAATTTCCAGCAGTTTGCATTCTCCCATGTGAAAAACCTCATTGAGTTGCAACTTGTTACATACTACCTGTTCAGATTCTCTTTTCTGAAGCTCCATTTCATGTGCTTTTTCTGTGTCTCAGATGCTTGGAAATTGAGAAGAAGGAAGAGGAATTTAATGCCAAGGTAATTTTAATAGAATTGCTTTACCTGCTATATTTTGATGTTTGAAAGACACATGCTATATGATTTGTAGCAGTATCTACTTTCAAGTTTTTGCTCTAGTATATTATGAGATCAGCTGGGAACATGTTGTTATTATTATTATTTTATGTATGTAGGTGGCTTTGCTAAGGAAGGAACTAAAAGAAGAACAGCGTAGATATGCCCGCTTGCTAGTTCAATCAGCAGTGCTGGAGAACTCCAAGAGGGAGCATACCGTTATAATTGTATAGATAAGCTTGCTATAGTGCTTCTAAATCTTTTTGTAAATTTATATTTTTGGTTTACAAAAAAATTCCATGGCATGTGCTTGTTAGAATGGAGAGCTAATGACCTCTCCCATGTTGCCTGCCCTTTTTCAACTTCTGCTGGAGGAAGTTATTTCTGTTTTTGTCATAATGTGCTTAGGACAATGTTGTCTTGGTGCAATAGTTAAGTTGTAGTTATGTGACTAGAACGTCATGGTTCAAACCCCAATCATAGAAACAACTCTCGATATGATTTGGCTCTTCTTTGGTCCTTGTGCATAGCGAGAGTTTAGTACACCAGGTAACTCTTTAGTTGTCGTGTTCATGTGTTAGAGAAGAAAAGTAAAGCAAAATCAGTGATCTTGGAAAGTCATACAGGTGAGCTGGCTAATCTTATTTGGCTAAGTGAAATCTATCTCTGTTTTTTATTGTCCATTTAGTACATATGATTGTATATGAATATATTACTACAAATCAAAGTAAAAGGTGGAACAAAATACTACTTCAAATCTAGAAGGAACTGAGAAAGAAACAGATATAGAAAAGCAATTACAACTAAAACAACAATAAGAAGGAATATAGGCAACTACAATAACAGAAGTTGATTAGCGGATGGATTTTACGAAAAAAGTTGTATATTTAGATATTTAACTCTCTGTGGAATGTATTTGAGAAAATAATGTTTATATTAGTTATTAAACGATCCCAAATTAATTTTAAGATATGGAGTTTCTGTTACCTAGGAAAAATAATGGTAGTTTAGTTTTGTATCAACAAAACATTGTCAAAGTTTTAAAATGAGTTCATACATGTTAATCTTGATATTGATATATAAGGAAATTAATAAAGTACTATATTATAAAGGAAAACTAGTAAAATAACTTTATTGTGGGTAAGGGTGTTTCTGGATTGGTTTGGTTCGGTTATTGGTCAAATGAGAATCAAATTAACTTGGTCGGTTTTAAAATTATCAAAATCAAATCAAATATAGTATATATTTATTGGTTTGGTTGTTATCGATTTTGGTTCGCTTTGGTTGTTATTGATTTTGGTCCGTTTTGGTTTTGGTTATTTGGTTATTAATTATAGACAAAAATAAAAGAAACAACTCACTCAAAACATGAAAAAAGTGACAACAATCCATTTTAAAACGATGATAGTTAGAATGACTGACATCATAAAACATTCAATCATTGAATTTATTCTTACTAAAGCTTCAAAATTCGTTATTTTGGCCTAGAAGAAAGAGAGAGTGATATTTTCAATCTCATAAAGAATTGTCATAAACACACTCAGATACATAAAATTGATAAAATAAATATTTTCACCTTGGACATTTTATAGATTGTAATTAAATTTTGATGAAAACACATATAAGATCTTTAAAGTTGTTTATAAAAATAATATAGCGCAACTTTCACATATAGCAAATATAAATTCATATTTGTATGTTATAGCAAAGTTTAGATAATTGCACTCCATAGCAAACATACAAATTTATAATTCGCTATACAAATATAATTGAAGCGAATTGTATAAACAAAGTGTATAAAACGAGAAAGAGAAAGAGATTTGGGCAGAGAATTGTATAAAACGAAATGTATAAAATGAATTGTACAATTATAAGTGTATAGAACGATTATATACAATTTGAATTTGTATAAAACGAGAAAGAGAGAAAGACAAAAGAAACTGTGCAGGGGAGTATTTTTATTGTATAATTATAAGTGTATAGGATGAAAATAGGGAAAATTTCATATATGGCAAACGGATGTTATGAAATTACATTTCATGGGTATAGTTTACATAATTACATTCCATGGGTATAGTTTAGTTTGTTAGGTGACTCTAAATTTGTATAAAACGTTTTTTTAAAATTAAATTTATAAAAAAAATTATTTTTCAATAAATGGTAACAGTAGCACAAAAGATGCTAACAATAAATTTACATAATCCCATGATTTAAGTAAAACATTCAAAATCAAATATTTCCCCAAAAAAAGAATTCTAAAGCTATAGAAAGACAATATCAGTTCAAAATCAAATATTTTTCTAATTTTTTTAGATAAATCTATGAAACACACACACATATATTTATATATAAATTAATTATGTTGTATATATTTGCGAAATTGTATATAATTTTTATATAATATTTGTGTGTAATTGATTTTGTTGTTTTAAATTGTATATGACCATCATATATTCTTTTTAATTTTTTTTGGGTAATCTTTTTGTATACAATATTTTATTATGTTCCTATTTTTTCTTTTTGTATAATTCTAGAAATTTGTATAGTGTACAATAATTTTGGTATATATATTATAGCTATATATGTGCATCTGTGATTTCATGATATATTTTTTTTTAAAAAAAGTATCAATGATTAAACTGATTGTATATAATATTCATTTGTTAATTGTATATATAGTAAGCTTGAAATATGTTTCTATATTTGAGGGTGTAACGTTTATATATACAATATTTTATTATGTTCATAATTTTTTGTATATATCGACGAATTTGTATAATGTATTATAATATTATAGAGTGATTTACAAATTTCTTTATACAAAATTAAATAATCGTATACAAATAGCTATTGCCTCATAAGACTTTGTATATGTTACCTTAATATACAACCCACTATATACCTAACTTTAGTAATTGGTATACAACTAATAGAATATACAATTAAGAAATGTTTCATAATACTTTTTATATATTAACTTAATATACAAACCACTATATACATAACTTTGTAGTTTGTATATAAATTACACTACCTGATGTTCCCGATATTCTTCAAATTTGTCCAGTTCTGATGAGACAGATTCAATCTCTTCTGAATCAATGTTTATGACTTTTCTCTTACTTCCACCTTCAACAATCTTAATGCCGCTAGATTTCCCGTTGTTGATGACTTTATGAATTGCCATTGGGTCATTTTTTTTCATGGATCTCAATTCTTCAATAGATTGTTCAACTTAAACTTGTTTATGTTTTGCCATAGACCCTACATTAAACCAGAATCATGAGTTAACCCAATTGAAACGAAGGTGGATTATCAACAACATTCACATGCAATGACATACCTCTCGTAATCCTCATACATGGACAGAAATCATCTATTCTGATTTTGAAAGACTTGTAAATTAATAAGTAATAAAGATTTTTAAAAAAAAATATGAAAAAACTAACAATCATACTACATATACAATTGTTGTAGAAGGAATCAAGAAAAAAAATATTGAAAGCCATGAATTTGGCAGTTACCTACGAAAAGTGAAAGAACATCTGAGGGAGAAGGTCAAAATTTTCCCAATGGAAATTCAAATCAAAAGGGAAGAGTAATTTTAGGAAAAAATATGGAATGAGAATAGGAGAGATAAATTTGATTTTGAATAAAATTATATAAAAATCTTTGGATGACTATTTTTATTTTGTATACAAATAGATAGTGGGTCCCATTAATTATGACGAAAAAAATTAAAACTGTATTTACTGACCGTAAATAAATTAAACTATACCTTTATTAACTAATTACATAGGGATGTTGTCATCCCATGTAATTTTCCCATAAAAATATATGTATTTGCATGTGTGTAAACAATTTTCTCTCGCTTTATACAAACAAAAACGCAATTTATACATTTCGTTTCTTTTTGTATAAGCGAGAAAGACGAGGGTGACAACCGAGATTAAGGAGAGTGGCGAGCGAGATCTGAGAGAGGGGAACAAAAATATTTGTATTTATACAATTTCTCTCGCTTTATACAAATAGAAACAAATTTTATACACTTGTGTTCGTATAAAAGTGAGAGGAAGCGAGCAAGAGATGGAGCGAGAGAGGAGAGTGGCGAGCGAGAGTTTGAGGGAGAAAGGTGACTGACAAACAGTTTACTATGAGATACAATTAAATCAAAGGGTGGTTATAGCAATTAATTTGATTTATTAATTTGCCATTATATACAATTTTCCCTAACCATGTATGTATATTAATAAAATATATGTATATATTTGTCAGTTCAGTTTGGTTATTTATTCAATTTTTTCGAACAAAATCATAACCAACCCATATACTATCGATTTTTTTTATCAAAATCTAAAACCAAATCACACCTAACCCAAATGAAAATCGATTTGGTTCAATTTTTATCCAAATCGTGAATACCCCTAATTGTAGGTATATGGAAACCCTTTTGCCTATGTTTTATAATGGCAGATACCCAAATTGCCCTTGACACCAAGGATACCCAACATCTATAAAAGGCATCAAAAAAACCCTAATGAAACCCATCTTTTCATTGTTTGCCTCCTTTCTCTCATCTTTTCTATTTGTGGAATCGTTTAGGTTTCTTGTCAGTCATTTTCATGGCTTCTTTTAGAAAAATCACATCTTCTTTTTTTTTTCCATCATTGTATTTGATTTCGAATACTACTTTTATGAATTTAAATCAAAAAGTAGCTATAACTTTTTGTTTTTTTTAATGTTATAAAATTCGTTATTATGTGCAAAATCTTCCATCCGCTTGCCAAAATAATAATGGGCAACAGCGGCCATCTTTTGCGCAAAGTGAAAATAAATGCTCTTATGAAAAGTGAAACACTTGATGGTGTTTTGCTTATGGATCTATAAGAGATTTTAAACTTTGATAATAAGTTTAAGATTCATCCAGCACACATTGGCTATTTTCGAAATTTGGTTATTTGTTTTTTAAATTAATTTGTTATTCGTATGTATAAAATGTCCGAAATCAGAAATAACAAAATACTATTAATTTTTCAAATTATAATCTCAAAATGAGAACAGCAAATTTGTTAGAAAGTATGAATGAGATAATGTTGATCTACTTACAAATTGAATTTGACCATACAACTTGTACCTCAAATTTAATTAGAAAAACCCCAAACTTTACACAAATTCCTTTATAATAATAGGTACAGATTTTTCCAACTTATTAAGTGTAAATTTTTTGGGCATACCTTAAATAGGATCCGAAAATCTTTACCCTTCTTGGGTGGATGAGGTCCAAGCACAAGTTTACTGGGCCACATATATCAAAATGTAGGGGAATTTTGCATATAATCACTAAAAATAATTTAATTATGATTTATATTTATAGTTTGCTAATTACGATTCATAATTACATATTATAGGGAGGAGAGTGGTGAGTGAGATTGAAAGAGGGAGGAGGGAGGAGAGAGGGTAATAATTTGTATAATTTGCGATTGTGTAATTTGTGTCTTTTTGTATAATTGAGTAATACGGGATTATATAAATATGGTAAAATTTGAAATAACGAATTGATACAAACATAAACATATGAATTTTAAACAATTATACAAATTATATTATACAAAATTTAAAAATTACATGTTTATATAAAACTTTTAAAAGTTATACAAAACAAGATTGGATGTATATGGTGATAAAATTGAAAAACCAAAGAAAATCGTAATGTTACAAATACAAACTATCATATACAAGTACAAATCAAATGAAGAATCGTTTAGTTACACATTATATAACTGTGGTAAATTATACAAACTTGACTAAATATATAAATTTTAAATTAATCAATGTAATTAATAATTAATATTAACCGTAAGTGATAATTATAATAAATTATAACTGTAGTAATTAATAAAGTAGTATATAAATTTATTAATCGTGTAATTTTCCTTAAAACTTTTGTGTCAAAGGGAATGAAAGAAAAATAAATTGAAAGTTGTAGCTTATTATTTGGGTAAAGTTACCTTCTCGTGGAATTTCAATGGTACGTTGTAGTGACCAACAACAAGTGATCATTGAAATCAAGGTATATTTTGAGTTTTGACCAATCGCTTAGAAATTTGTCATGACTAATATAGTAGTGTTTAATGACTTATTTGTTTGCACTTAATAGAGGTCTGAATCTTAATCATTCAGATTCAGCTTATTAAATACGTTTGTTTTTTTATGTCTAATTCAAATTCAGCCCATGAAATTCATTTGTTTTATTTTTAGAAAAACATCTTAATGGATCTGAATAGGTCTTAATGAATCAGATGTAGGAGACTTTTAACAACATTCAGACTCATTTGATAAGTTATCAAATAATAAATCATAGATTCTCTGCTTTGGATGTGTCTTTTTATCTCATAACTAAAAATTCTCTTTCTCACTTTTCTCAATACACCATTTTTCTCAACTGATAAGTATTCATAAATCCTTTCAAGTACTTTTTTTAATATTAATAATTTTCTTGTAATTGATGTGTGTCAAAAACATTGGTTGCAATAGCATTTTTGGCGTATTGTTGTTTATCAAGGCTTTTGAATGAAAAAATAGTACTCCAAAATCACGATTATTAAAACTTTATTTATAATCAAAATTTGTATATTTTGTTGAAATGAAATTTTTATAATATTTTAATAATATAATGTTTAATTTCACTTTTACATTAAGATATTGAAAAAAAAAACATTAATTATTTAGCGTTCATATTTAGGGATCATATCTTAATATTCCAATGTGTATTCAGATCAAAACACTCAAATCTTAATGCAAATCTTAATATTTAAATATTTATTCAGATTCAGACTATCTTAATGAAAACAAATAAACCTAAGACTTTATCATATTTACAATGAAATTTGAAAGGACTAATAGAAAAAGAACACTCACTAATTTGTAGTTCTATTTTTATTTGGAAGTAGTGGCGAAATCAATATTTCTACTACTAAGAAATTCAAAGAGATTGAACGTGTATATATATATACTAGTAATTATCTGAGACCTCCTAAGGTTTATTTTTGTTTCCATCAATGCCTTATTAGTAGATCCACTAGAAAAATCTTCAGTTTTCTTCTTTCTAACCATCATTTCACCACCTTTCAAGTTTTGCAAATCAATTTCACATCTTGCTACTTCCACATCCTTCTCTTATATGGTCATTGTTTTATCATCATTTTCAGTAGATTTCTCTTTTTCATCCTGATTATTCATAAAAGGAATTTGATCATTTGAAACTTTGCGATGATTATATTCATCACCTTCAAAAAGTGGATCAAGATCATAAAAGATATCATCGTTCATATCCATCACTTTAAATTGGTTTGATAGATTGAACATCAAGATCTGAGAAGAATATAAAGAGAGAAAAAAAAAGAGTAAGAAAAAAAAAGAACTTTTTTTCGATACAATCTAAGTAAATGAAAATTTTGTTTGATATATAAGTTAAATATATTGAATAGAGATGAGATTGAAAAGAAAAAGAGAGAAAAGATTTTGGGATTTACTATAAAAGTAAAAGAGTTGTTTGTAGAGTTTCTGAATAAAAGCAGACTTAAAAGAAAAATATTCGATAAGAACGAAGTTGGTGATGAAAGTAATATTTTTTTATGGAGTGAGAGAAACAAATAAAAACAAAAAAGCGAGATTTTGTTTTTTATAATCTAAAATTATATACAAAAAAAGAGTAGGAAAAGAGAATAACTTTTTCTAATACAATCTGAGTAAATGAAAAAGTTGTTTGATTTATAAATGTGTTGAATAGAGATGAGATTGAGAAGAAAAGAAGAGAAAAGATTTCGAGACTAATTATAAAAATAAATGAGTTGTTTGTAGAGTTTCTGAATAAAAGTAGATTGAAAAGAAAAAAAATTCGATACGAACGAAGTTGGTGATGAAAGTAATATTTTATATATGGAGTGAGAGCAACAATAAAAACAAAAAAAAAAAGACATTTTTTTTACATTAATCTAAAAATGTGATCGAATTATTTTCGTGGTTATATATCAACTAGTATTTGGACACGCACGTTGCGTGTACCACTTTCTAGTGGGCATAAATATTTTTAAAAATTGCATCAATATATAATAAATATTCACAAATCAATGACATCCAATATCTAAAGTGTAATCTTGAAGATTCTTAAGTGGTATTAAATTGATTTTAATTTTAGTTTATGAGTTAAAATTTGATATGAATTTGTCAAATTTTAATAGTTTTTATATAGATATTATGTTTTGATTAAAAAAATTAAGTTAATTAAATTCATAGATTACAAACTTAATACACTCATATCATCAATTAAACCCTTGTCCTACCACACAATCAATATTACATTTCTAAACAAACTTCATTTGATATGACTCATCGCAATTATAATATATTTTTGTTAGAAAATGAATTCAACATTTTTTTTATATTTTGTGAAATATATTGTTAAAATTGTACTTGAAAAATAAAAAATATGATAAAATAATAGTATGGCATTTGAGTGATGAGTAATATAAATTCTGAATGAGAAAGGGAGGGATAAACTATGGATCAAATAACTAAAATAATCAACTAAAATTAAAGCAAAGAAAGTTAATATAATTTCATGAGTAAAATAACCAAAATATGATCTTGTATTCATTCCTTTTTTTCTTAACATGGGTTGTTATCCTCTTTTCTTTCTTTTGGATGAAAACTCCATTAAAAATAATTAAATTCAAACAAAGAAAGTAAAGGCGCATAGCCAATGAATATCACATCACTAACATACCAAAGCTCATAAATACATTTTTTACTTTTATTGAGTTATGATGATTGTTATCAAAATTCAATCATTAATTAGTTTTATACACAAATAACTCACATGAATTTGCATATGAAAATTCAATAAATTTGACCTACTATTAATAAAATATAATAATAATAATAATAATAGTAAAAAAAAAACAGACAAAGAATTGTGCTAAAAAAAATCATGTCAGAACAAAATGTGACTTACCCCGTTTGTATTGGCACAACTCAAAGTACAGTTCTATGCGATCGACACTGAAGCATCTCATCAATTGATTCTCCCTATAACAAAAAAAGTCATCTCATAAGCTATCGACAAAATTACAAATTTTATTTTTCATCAGATATTAAACTCTTAAACATCAGACAAACATCATAAATTATATTATAAGTAAGAAGTAAGAAATAAAATAAAAAATAACTTAAAATAACATGCATAATGCAGTATTCAAAAGAAAAATGTTTCAATGCTCTCTATCAAACTCATAATAAAATAAAATATAAAAAGCAAGAAGAAATACCTATATGAAATGAAAAGACAAAGATCATAGTGAGTAATGTAAAGAGACATCAGTTTCTTTAGAAGATTATTAATAAATAATTATCTTTTTAATAATATTTAAATCATGTAAAAATATATATTTTAAGTACAATATGATATGATTATTATTTAATATTTTGTTAATTAAATATTTTTATTTAATATAAGGATAAAATAGTAATTCAACATTGTACTTTGATGCTTCCCACTTATAATAATATATGATATAGTATATAAATTTAAATGAGACTCGACAATGCTGACTTGACTTTTATTTATTAAAAATGATAAATGACCACATGGTCTCCACATTCTGATTCTCCACTTAAACCTACACATGCTTAATGCTTGAACAGCTGAGGAGCCAAGTTATTTTTGCATTAGTGTCTCTAATCTTCATTTGCCAAAAAATTAGCAAGTTGATTAGTCTCGCTCCAATATGAATAATTGTTAACTTTCAGTACTTCTCTAAAATCTTCAATAATTAGCAAATTCAATTAATTAACCAAATTACTTCTACCATATTCATCCTTAACTTCGCAAGGAAATTACATTTTTCGGGCTATATATTTGACAATTTGGTTATCAAGGTGATAATAGCGTTGTGATAATTAAAGTTTGTGTACGTTATATTCTCTCTAAACTCCATAAAAATAGAAATAAAATATACGTATACTTTATTTTCTTTAAATTTCATTTGTGAAATTCTATTGGTGAGTTGTTATAGTTTGTGCAGTAACACATACTCCTTCTGTTTCAATTTATATGACATATTTTATGTTTTGACTGAAAATTTACGTATGTAATCTTTAATTTTTTTAAAATGAAATTTATATATTTGTAAACTACGTAAAAATTACTATGAATCACAACAATTGATAATTCAAAATGTTTAAAAAATTTATAAAAAATTTACGATCAAAGATAAATTTATTTAATTTTTAAAATTCGAGGAGGGAATAACTATTTATGTAAGTATATAAGTAAAGGTCGTAGCTCAATTTTTTTTTTGAAGATATAAACCACGCCCATAAAATATGATTGAGAAGATTCAAAAGAAAAACAATAAATTTATAATTTCAAGGCAGTGAGTGGGGAATCTACTTTCGAAAAAGGGAAACTTTAGTGCTCATGATAATAGTATATGAAATCATTCAAAAATAAATAATATATAATTTCTCAGCTTATAATACTGGAATTTTGAGAATTGAAACTTATGGGCAAATATTCACCTTGTAACACACATTTCATTCTTTGTACTAAAAAAACGAGATGAAATAATATATTACTACTTGTATTTTTTTATAAGAAAAAACTATAGAGGAAGTGGGAGGCAACTGTCACAAAACCTCATAAAGGTAATTAAAAAGAGAACCTAATTGCCTATGGCTATTGGCTTCTCTGAAATATACTAAAGTAAATATAGTGCAATACCATGTGCTAAGATAATTTCTAAGCTTATCTAATACTATTTATATTTTATGTGTTTGTTTTTAGGTTATCGAACAAGTGCAAATTTATCCAATGCGCATAGGAAGGATAATAATCGTGAATTTTTTTTAAAAATTTCAACGAAAAATTAATTTCAAATTCATATATTAAACTCGGTTGAAGTCGTAAAAAATTAATCTCAATCTATATATTGAATTTGATTGAACCTGTAACTTATAAAGTACTTATTCAAAAAACAAGTCCATAAATTTAGATTATGATTAATGTTGTGTAACTAATTTAAACTGAGTGAGGTTTTTGACTTAGAAGCGACGCCATGATTAGGGGTTTGGAGGTTCTAAATTTTAAGATAGTATTGGGTATGAACCCACAACACTTGTGTAAAAGACATTTGCATCGTCACTTTATTATCACTGAGTTGTCAATCAATTTTGTCAGAGGTGCACAAATAAATATACATAAATATTTAGTATATTTATTTAAAATCTAGTGAGTCCATCCGAAGCTACAAACCCCCACCTAACTCTGCCAAAACCAACACAAACACAAACACATACACAAATAATTGTTTTTGTATTTGTCTAATTAATCATCATATCATATATTCTAAAAGCATGAATAAAAAAGTTGAAAGATGAATTACGGTTTTACTCCTTCTATAAATTAAATTGTTATAAAATATTTAAATATTTGATTGTATAAATTTAATTAAATATTAATGACTTTCCTAAGATTAATTCCTAATTAAATATCTAAATTATTAATTTTTTATCATCTATAATCTATATGTATATAATAATTATATATATATTTTTAAAAAAAAAATCTCAACCTAAATTTCTTTACTTTTCCTCTTCTTATAACTTTTTTCTTAACCCCTCTCATGAATAATATAATTGATGTGGATAAAGTATTATCCTTTATGATCAATAACGAAATTTAATAATTAAAAGGGTGCAAATCTACAAAATGGAGACACATTGATAATGTCCTCTTGATTATTATTAAAGAATGACTTTAGCTTCACAAATTTAAATTCGTTGATGCTTAATTACATGATAAGAACTTTAGTTGTTCTTTCTACATGGTTTACTAACTTTAATTATTATTATTTTCATATTCTTCATTTATTTATTATTATTTTCTAATTACTTATTCAACTTTTATACTCTTAATATTCATAATTCTCATCTTTTCATATTGATAACCGCCAAATATTTAAACTAAAACTTTAAGATATCTTTTGATATTCCTTCTATTCTATTTATATAAATTCAACTTCTTTATCTCATGAAACCCCTACCAAGACTATTAGGCTATTATTTTTATTCTATAGTAAAAGTAGACGATGAAAACTCTTGAATTTTGATAGGATATGAAAGGAGTCGATAAGAACTCAGAGAGTTATGTACTAATTTTGTACTTATTTTTTTCATCTATATATACATCAATCTTAAAAGAATAATGTCTAAATTGTATTTTTTCTTAAATATTCTTTTTCTTTTTGTCTTTTTGTCTTTTTTTTCTCTCTGTTAGACTTCTTAATTTAGTTTTCTATGAATGTTTCATTGCCGTAAGTCTTTATTCTTATTTTGTAATTGTTATATTTTATTATTCATTACAATTTACATATTTATTTTCATAAAATTTTAATCATTCTAACGTATCTATAAAAATTCACATTAAATACACGTGCTGAGAAACTAGTTCTTTAAAAAGACCAAAAAAGGTTTTGAAAATGGTGAGTGAGTGACCTTGTTTTAACTTTTACTCTTTGGACTTTTCCTTTATTAGTCTCTTTTTTTTTGTATGGATTTGTAGGTAGCTAGAGAAGTTGTTTCCATGGACAAAAAATTGGAATAAATCCTCTTGGCTTCTTCTTGTCTTGCTGCTCATTTCAAAACTAGACAACCACAAAGGGTCAATACAACAATCCAAAATTAATCATCATGATTAGTAGTAGTAATTCTAAGTCATTTTCAATCATTTTTTCATTTGTTGGTTTCTTGTTTCTTGCTTCTACATTTGCTACTGTCATCTCAGATCCAACTGTACAACATTCAAACCAAACTTTTAAACCAAAGCAAGAGTTGATCAAACTTAAGAGATTAAGGACTTATCTCAAGAACATCAATAAGCCAGCAGTTAAGACAATTCAGGCAAGTTATCTTTTTTCTCAAGATTAAAGTTTTAATCTTTTTTCATTAATCAAGATTATGAAAATAATGATACCCCTTTGTTTTCTTTTTTGTGATTGTAGAGTTCAGATGGAGATCTAATAGATTGTGTATTATCTCATCTTCAACCAGCTTTTGATCATCCTCAACTCAAAGGAATGAAGCCATTGGTAGTAGTTTTACATATATATAAAAGTTGTCGAATCCTCTTTGTATAATAGTTTTTTAGCCCTCGTATTTAAATTCCTAGCTCCGCCACTGAACCTGAGAAATACTCGAGGCTTAAAAGAGCAGAACTCATTCACTCTAAATTTTGGATTTTTGACTGAATGTAGGAACCTCCAACTAGGCCTAAATCGAATGAATCAACAGAAATTAGGAGCTATCAGTTGTGGAGAGTTTCAGGAGAATCGTGCCCCGAAGGGACAGTTCCAATAAGAAGAACTACAGAGAAAGATGTTATGAGAGCTAGTACTTTACAAAGATTTGGAAAAAAAATTATAAGAGGAGTAAGGCGCGACACAATGAGCAATGATCATGAGGTTTGTTTGTGTATATGTAGATTTAGTTTAAATTTGAAAGACGAATATTGTACCTGATTTGTTCGATTCATAATTGTAATTTGCAGCATGCAATAGCATTTGTGAATGGTGAAGAATATTATGGTGCAAAGGCTAGTATTAGTGTATGGACACCAAAAGTAACAGACCAATATGAATTCAGTTTGTCACAACTATGGATTATTTCTGGTACTTTTGGTGATGATCTTAATACCATTGAAGCTGGCTGGCAGGTAAATATAGCATCTGCAAATTCATCTAGTTAAAACATTGATGATCGATGAAGTGTATGATTGCTGCTAAGCTAAGCTGTGACATCAAACTAACCATATGGCAGCTAATAATTAGTACAAAGTTTCAGTGTAAACAGAGATTTGGTACATTAAAAATTGCTTAATTGCACATGCCATGTTCATATTGTCAGGTTAGTCCAGAACTATATGGAGATATCTATCCTAGGTTCTTCACATATTGGACGGTGAGACTTGTTTACGTTAAGTTAATCTTTGTGTCGTTGATGCTTTAGACATTCGCAGACTGAAAATATATTCTACTACATTTTTAAAAAAATGCAGAGTGATGCATACCAAACCACTGGATGCTACAATTTACTCTGTTCAGGTTTTGTGCAAACAAATAACAAGATTGCTATGGGGGCTGCAATATCTCCAACATCATCAACTGATGGTAGTCAATTGGATATTGGCATAATGATATGGAAGGTATACTCTATACTTAAGCCCTCCATAAATATCTTTAACCGTCTGTTTATCTTTTATATGAGATGGTCACATACTTCAACATGATATCAGAGTCAGACCTATTCCAGTTCATTGTTTACCGATGTTCTCTCCCCCCCCTACATCATCTTGTCCTGAGTGTGAGGGGGAAGGGGGTCATCGATGTCCGGTGTATACTCTTTGAGATAATATAGTCACACTAACAAACACACAATTTGGTTTTGTGTAGGACCCAAAGCATGGAAATTGGTGGCTAGAATTGGGGTCAGGGCAATTAGTAGGGTATTGGCCATCATTTTTGTTCAGCCATTTGCAAGAACATGCAAGCATGATACAATTTGGAGGAGAAATAGTGAACTCAAGATCATCAATACAAGGATTACACACATTAACACAAATGGGAAGTGGTCATTTTGCAGATGAAGGCTATGGCAAGGCATCTTATTTTAGAAATTTGCAAGTTGTTGATTGGGACAATAATTTGGTCCCATTATCAAATCTTCATCTTTTAGCTGATCACCCAAATTGCTATGACATTAAAGCTGCAAAAAATAATGTTTGGGGTGATTATTTTTACTATGGTGGTCCTGGTAGGAATTCAAATTGTCCATAAAGAAAATATCATCACAACATTTTCTTGATCTTGTAGAATAGGTACATATCATGTATTTTTTCCAATTGAATATATTGTGTTTTGTGTCATATTTTATTACAGAATGAATTGGCTTTGCTCATATAACTAGTTCACTCACAATTAGATATAGCCATGTAATTTTTTGGTAACAAGTTGATAATATACAAAATAAAATGGTTTCTTTAACAAAGCCTGACAGGCTAATCCGAGCTTTCCTAGGATTGATCGCTTCAACCAATAAGATTAATTCTATATTAAATTGCACATTTTTCCTTTTTAAATGAGTTAATTTTTAAATTTTATCTTTGAGCAATGAGACATAAGTTGTTTAGAACTTGAAGTTACATTTTAACATAACTTGTGTAATATTATAGTCGAAAATATAATAATATAATTTTTGCTAAAATATTATTTATTACGAGGGATATAAGTTAGAAATCAAACACAAAATAGGAGTAAAACAGCAAATAACCCCCTATCTACTTGCACTTTTAAGAAGTTCACTTATATTATTGATAAAGTCTCTTAACTTAGTAAACCCCCCCTCCCCCTTTTCTTTTTCTTTTTTATGATAAGATAATAGATCATTTGCACTTCAACATATATTTTGTGTTGATTGTTGATTTTTGTTCATAGAAGTAAATAACTTTTTTTACGTGACATAAATTTATATTTCTCCATCATAATATTTACAAATATGCCTTTACGACTTTAACAAACTTATGTTTCGCTACTCATTTAAAGAACAAATCAAAATCAATTTAGATTTTCATATTATTATATATTTGATGGAGATGAAAATTGCTCAACTTTGGTAAACTTATAGGACCAAAACAGCTAAAGAGTGTATTTAAGGAGTTACTTTGCACATACGTACAAAAGACTAGGGACCTTTTATGTTATTTTCTCGTCAAAATCAACTTTTCGGGGGCTCAATCATTGTCATCCACCATTTTTTCAAGAAAGAAAAAAAAATCGCGGGCTTTGAAAAACTTCATCTCCCACCAAATTCTAAATCTCACAAAAAACTGTGTAAAATTTCTCTGATACACCAAAAAAAAGGGGTTTGAGAAGAGATGCAGAATGGAGCAGCAGCAGCAACTCTACGAGCAAAAATGGAGCAACTTAGGTTAAAATGTAACAGGGATTTACAAATTCAACAACAGAGTATAGATGCAGGCGCTATCTCTTTTTGGAAATCGTTGGATTCAACGAAGACCCAAGCTCAACAAACCCTTCAATTCCAAGGTAAAATTGAAAGGGTTCTGTTTTTTCTAATGATTTTTAGTTGGAGTTTTACTCGCAGCGCATTCTGTATATGATGGAATTTAGTTTGTCAAACTTTTCCATTCACAAACATTCTAAAAAGTATCAGTCTTTGAAGGGTATTTTCTATTTTGGGATTGAATTGAACTCTATTTAAAAAAAGAATCATTTTTTTTTCATGGGGGTCCATTTTTATGGAATCTTATAATTAAGTATTTTTTGTTTTGATGTTTTTTTTTTTGGTCATGGTAGAAAAACTTGGGAAATTGAAAACTGAGCTTAGAGAGGCAGAAGATAATTTAGTAAAAGCACTTGCAGGTATATATCAATCTCTCACAATATATTATTTTACATGCTGTAGACTGTAGTATATTGTTTAGTCTTAATGTCCATTGCTATTTTTCTGTTAATAACTTTATCAAGTCATCACATTTTCAGTCAAGACCCGAAAAGAGGCAAAGAGGATAAAAATAGCTGAACTAATATCTACTACCAATGCTAGAGTGGAAGAGCTTAGAGGGGTCATGGAAGATAAAAGGGTCAGGAAACATGAATATTCCGCCCTAATATCTCAACAAGATGATGGTAAATTTCATCTATGTAAAAGTTATGCTATTCTCATCTGTTAACTTCTTCAAATAACGTTTTCCTTCTCTCATTCCGTTTATAAACATGAGTCATGTTTCGAGCCTTTTAATTAGAAAAATAGGAAGTGGCAATGTTTCGGGAAGTTCAACAACAGCAAACCTAGTGCAGTCCCACTAGTGCTTTTGCACACGTAATTCTTATCAATTTTTGCTGTTTTCGTTAAGTGTTTCATATTGTGTGGTTATTGAGCTGTGCTTTTCTTTTATGTTGGGGTGAAAGCTCTGGAAGCACTTGAAGAAAAGCTTAACCAGAACACTGGACATAGAGAGGCAATAGAGGAGGCTACTGGGTGGTACAATAAGGTGCTTGGTTTACGTATTGAATGTGGCCTAGGTATGTCGAATCTTCTCTGCTAGACACATTTGAGCATACCACGGCAAATCTTTTCTTGCCGAACATGCTTTATAATAAAAACAGATTTCTATACAGATTGTGAACTCTAATACAGATACAATTCTTTAAACATTCACGGCCTACATTCTCTGCAGGAGTAAAATTCATCTTTACCAATATAAATGCCAATAATCCAGATGATGAGTACTCTTTTACTGTTCGTCGTGAGAATGATGCACATACTTGTAAGTTTGGTCTTGATCAACTTTAATATATTGAAGGTAGTTCTGAATGATAATTCTTTCCTTTGTTTGGATTGTTAGTGATTGATTGTGATCCACAGCTGAGTGACGCAAAAGAACTGATTATTGAGTTAAATAAAAGCAATGGAATGTTCAAGTTTGTCAGGACTATGAGAGAGAAGTTTCTAGAAGCTGTAGCACGTGGTATGCTGTGTCTTGCCTGTTTCTGTTTATTTTTCTTTTGAAAATAAAATAAAATCATGGCAATATATTGATAGTTGTACAAGACATTCAAAAGTAATTAGTATAGTTTGCAGACTTACAAGTATGATTGGAGTATTTTCACCTTTCATGCAAATGCAGTTACAGTTTCTGATTTTGGATATGTTTGATAAGCTGCTCTTAAGGGGTTGTTTTATTTGGTTTCTACCAGGATTAACATCACAAGATCAAGATACTTCTTTGGTCTCTATGCCTACGGTGATGTCTTCCATCTCAATTATTAGTAGAGATGAATCTTCACCCCAGAAAGCGGAGCCTCAGTCTGATGAATATAAGAGAGCTTCCAGGAAGCTTGCCCTTGGTAAAAGGGATAGGTCAGCCATTCTCTCTCCTGTATCTGCATCATCTCTTCGCAGATCTCCTCGTTTTAAGGTATCTTTCTGTTAACCCCAAACATATTTTGACAATTCGCTCAAATCAATAATAGTGTTTATTTATCCCTTGATTTCCTTGGAAGATGTTGAATAGATAGAAAATAAGTAGTCCATTTATTGTTGATTCTATTTATAAACACCGTGATATGAAACCACCTAAGGCTAGAAACTAATCTGAAACCAGAGAACACCTATGTTCAGAAAATTGATTTTAAAAAAATAGCCTGTGCATAGCTATATGAATCCTTGCTGAACATGTTACACTTGAAACCTATCTTTGTCCATCATTATACAGAAATAAACAAGATCCAATAATTTGATACATTTTCTGAATGTTTGTTCAAGAAAACATTTTCTGAATGATTACAGTGATAACTAACAACAACATACCCAGTGTAATTCCACAAGTTGAGTCTGAGGAGGGTAGTGTGTACGCATATCTTACCCCTACCTTGGTAGATAGAGAAGTGGTTTCCAAGAGACCCTAGGCTCAAGTAAAAGCAGTTCGAAAAAAGAGATCAATGAGAGAGGAGAAGCCAAGACAATGCTAGAGAAAGCATGATAAATCATGCTAAAAGAAGGAACAACCACTACAACAAAGTAATATGATAGTCGAAGTGCAAGAAACACTAAATAGCAACACAAATGGATTACAGCTATAACAAACATTCTCACTAATTTCACAGCATTAGATGAATGATTACAGAAGTGAATTAACCCCAAATAATTGATTTAGTATGCCTTTTCGGGAATTTTTTTTTTTACCAGAATACACTGCTGCTTAATGAATCATCTCATAGCATTAATAAAGTCAACTAGATTGGATTTGAATACGCATGTCATACAACATGAGACCCTAACGAACAAAATTTTCTTCTTTGGCAGGTCAAGAAATGATAATTATCAGCACTTCTTTTTTCATCTAGATTTGTTGAAGCAACTTCTTGAAGTTGATCAGCCAGCATATATTCTCAATTGGCGAGCACTGACTAGCAAATACTCCCTCTTCAGTTTATGTATATTATTTTCCTTTATAGTTTGTCTGAAAAAATGTGACCTTAATATATTTAGTAAATTTTTAATTCTAACATTACCATGTTACCTTAGGAAAATCCCTTGTAGGAATGACATGACATGTTTAAGACTTGAGACTCACTAGATATTTTTAGTATGTTATATACACCTTTAGTTTACGACCAATTTAGAAGTCCTTTTTATATTCTTATACTTGATTTTTGCTAAAAGTATATCGTTACAGCTTTTGAATTATCAATTCCATCCTCCTTACTGTTATAATGGTCGTGGTCTTTGCAAGAACTTAATGGTTTTTACTTCTTTTCACTTAAATCTTGTTGCATCTGTTATAGAACAGAGACAGCTGACTGCTGCAGTTATTTTTTTCTGTTCTGCCTCTAGTCTTTGTACTTGATTTGTGTCGTATTGGTAGAACACTTCAATAGAAAGATAGTACAAGAGCGGACACTCACATTGATCGATTGCTTAGAATGCAGCAGTGGATGTTACTAACATAACCAAACTTTTCTTTCTGTATTGTGCTTTTCATGCAGTGATACATGATAAAAATTTATTATAATATTGATTCTTTTGGGGTTACAGCTACTTGCAATATTGATCTGAAGACAAAATCAATAGTGTCATGTAGATGTCTGGTAAAGTTGATGAACTTGATGGCATCCATTTTACTGGTATTTGTGTAATCCAAAAGGTATTTATTACATGGAAGCAGAGGTGGTAAAGGGCCACTAATGGTGTTTTTTTGAACCTAGCAAATTACTCAATTGAATTTTCTAAGTGCTAAGAGAAAAGGGAAAGCATGTTATAGTCCATAATAATTGTCTGGGGCCATCGAAAAAGATGAAGGGAATTTTCTGCATTTATTAGTAAGTACTGCAACTGTTCCATTTTACGTGACATTGTTTCCAATCACGTTTTTTATATTCAAAACTTCGTATTGATTCAAATTATGTTGGAACAGAGTGCATATTTACAGATCTCTCTCTCTCTCTTGAAAAAATCTTCGATGAATTAGAGCACGAGTGTGCTTCCATAGTTTATGAGCTTCAATTTCATCATTAGCTAAAGCTGAGCAGTGACATTCATTGCAATCGGCAAAGTATTTCCCATTTACTCCCCTTGTTTGTGGATTCAGTGCAACATAACATGTACTTGCTGCACCCTGTGATGTTGACTTAAGAAGCTTTGATGCCATAAAATAGAGAGAATCTGTGTAAATTTTATGAGGAAAAGTTAGTTTCTTTTAGTTGTCTTTACTTCTTTCAGCCGCAAAATTTAAGTGAAAAGCCAAGAAAAAGCTAAAAGAGACGAAAGAAAATGCATGCCTGTGATAAAGCCCTTATGATCCCTTGTTATTCCTGTCTTCACAATGCCTGGATGTACAGCATTGATAGCTACATTTGCATTTCTTGCCTGTTATGCAGATTCCAACAGATAAATTTTCAGTATCCAAAAACAGATCTATTGGGCAAAACAACTGGAGAATTGACACCAATGGTAAGCTGAGGTAGTGAGCAAGAGGCTGTTTCTGGAAGACCTATGACTCGAGTACAATAATCAGAGTGAGTATGAAAAGAAAAAATGACTGAGCAGAAAATTTAGCAACTAATACGGAAATAGTAACAACAACAATATAAAGCAAGACGCTACTAGAATAAAAAGCTACTACTACTACAGACACCACCAACCCTAAACCCTTTACGAAGCAAGAGAACATTTCCACTACCTATTAACTTTCTACCCTAGTTCACGACCTCCAGGAAAAAAAAAGTAGGCATATATTGTTCACCTTTAGCTGTCTTGACAATTCCTTGGCATGTAAAATGTTGGCCAATTTCGACTGAGCGTATGCTCGAGTACCATTATATCTGTAAGCAAGCAATTCAAAAGAAATTAGATTAGTACTACTTGTTTTCATTTTTTGATATTAGTGTATTATTAATGAGTTAAGGATTGTAATGTACTTACTTTTTAGGATTAAGCATTTGGCTGAAGCAAAACTCATCTCTTTTTACCCAGTTGTGAACTACAGAACTAACATTTACAATCCTTCCTTCAATCCCTGTCTGTTCTGCTGTCTCTACCATCTTATCTAGCAGCATCTCTGTCAATAAAAAATGACCTGTCTAACAACATAACCGTAAGGTCTCGTGTTCAAATTCTAGTGAGACAAAAAACTCGGGGATTTCTTCCCATCTGTGCAAGCTTTAGTTACTAGTGCTGATGGGAGGTAGCATGTATACGTGATTTATGGATTCGTTGAGGTACATGCAAGTTAATCAGGACGTCATGATTGTCAAAACAAATATTGTTATTATAGAACAGGATTTAGTTACCTAAGTAGTTTGTTGCAAATGAGAGCTCAAATTTGTCTTCAGAGAACTCTAACTTCTGTGAGAATTTGCCTGCATTATTTCTGTATGACAAAATTTAAGTCATCAGTGGCAGAGTCAGGATTTTCACGGAGAGTGATTCAAAATATAGAGAAAAAGGAAAAGTACAAACTAAGAAACATACATAAGAATGTGAAGAGGCAATCCTAAAGACAAGAATTGGGCACAAAATCTTTGAATAGAAGCAAATGAACTCAAATCTATCTCTAATAAAATAATGTCAGCCCAAGGACTATGTTTTTTTATGGTTTCCTTTAGTATGGCTGCCTTCTTCAAATCCCTTGCTGGAATAACTAATCTTACACCCCTCTTTGCCAATATCCTTGCTGTTTCTGCTCCAATCCCAGATGTTGCACCTGTAAAATTTTCAATCATCGGAATCCGAAAGGAAAATTAAAACGAATTTAAGTTTTATATACTGTCAGTACTAAAATAAACATTTATACAATTAGGTCATTTATAAGGTGATTAATTACATGTAGTTTATCTTATAACAATGCTATCTGGACCAGTTTGTGTGCAGCTCGACTAATTCGACAGGGTACCAGTGTGTATATAACGTAAATCGAATTAAAAAAAAAGGAAGGAAATGTAAATCATGCTTTGTCTTAACTTTACATGACAAATTGAAGATAGAGCACTAATATAATGTATGGTGAATAAAATTGTAATCTATGAAAGTGTGGACTGTGATTTAAATAAATAGATATTGAACTTTTTGTTATTAAAGATAGCATGATTACTTCTCATTACTGTCCAGATATAAACTATATATTTCTAAATATTAATCTATAAGAGAATAGTACTCAGTTAAGACAAAACCAAATCTTCCTTAATTTTTTTTTAAAGAACCACTAAAGACCCTGTTTTCCTCTTTTCTTGGAGGCAGAGTTATCTTAAAGATATTACCAGCACTGGTGGAGCCAGGAATTTCATGAAGGTTATCCAGAAATTACACACACAAAAAAAAAAGAAATTTGTTGTTGAAAAGGGGAAAATTTATTGCTAGTGAGATATGAATACGTGAACAGTGACTTGTTCAAGGTGTCTGAAACCCATTCAAGGGATCTGAAATCACTGGGCTACAATAACATATTATGTTAAGAGTATTTAAATTATGTTATTTAATCATTGTTTATCATTATACAATATTTTCTTCTGATGAAGGGTGTCCAGCATGTGCCTCCGCCCCTATTCCCAGACACTTCACTTGTGGGACTTATACTGAATATGTTTTTGTATATTTTAATGAAATTACATGTATATCATATAGTAGACTGGGAATTTGGCATACATAAAATGACCTATCATATGAATGGTTCTCGTAAAATGTGTTACAGAGTAAGTAACTGTTTCAGGAGACAACATGATGAGTGAATACACCAATCGTACCCTACATCTGAAAAACACACGAAGAAGCTGAGGGGATTCAACGAGTGTATATGAACAAAAGACTTCCTCTTCCATCTTATGGAACAGAAATTCTTCTGCATAGATAGAATGAAACGAAAACGAACATATGATGCAACAATCTATAACCATACAACGAACATATAGGAATTCCGAAACTAACCAGTGATAATAGCAGTAAGCTGAGAAGAGAAAGAAACAGAACAAACTTGAGTGACTTGTTCTGCAGTTGTTTTAGAACCATAACCACTTGCACCAGCAATGCCTGCTAAATACTTGAGAGTAGCCTTCATAAGGTCACAACTTAGAAATTTGAACTGCAATATTGCACTTATTGTTGAAAAACATGTATATATAAATGCCTTGTAATTAACCTTGTGAAAATCCATGCAACAAAATATATAGTAGTATATACAGAACAGAATCCCTATAATATTGTCAGAATATTTCAACTTAAGGGATAAAAAAGTTATGGTGTTTTTATTTGACTATTAGATGATTATTATGTCATATAGTATGGCACACGCACACAATTATGTGATTTTTTAAAACTTTCTTGCTTTGAATAATTGTTGTCTGCCCTTATTAGTCTTACCTTACTTTTTTACTTTTTTTCAACCATGTTGGGCAAAGATTAAATTTTTTTTATTGTTTTTAGGGTACAAACATTAACTGTTGTGTTTCCACCAAATGTAGTATTCTTTTTCTTTTGTTAAAAGGGTATTTTTTTTAGTGTAATATACCATCAAGATTACTCAACTCTCCTTAAATTATGAGATTGTGTTGAAGTAACTAAGATAACTTACCTGTTCTAATATATAATATAATATTGTGATATAATTCGTTAATGACTTTTGACAGGGAGTAGGCTGGTGCCAGTAGGGTATGTAAACGAGGACAAATCACATGATTTTATACTGGTCAGTTTTGAGCTGTTGATTGACGATTGCTCCATCTCTTAGAAAAGGATACGGGGGGCCTGTCTTATAATAAAGCGGGTACTCTCTTCTCTTATGTGCGCTATATTATTTTGTCCTACTCATTAAGGAATGATCCGGAATTAAGCCAACCATCAAGCTCAAAAGCTAAAATTATTGAGTTTGATTGAATTGATACGTTGTTTCTAACTCTGCCCATGACTATTAGGTGATCTTATGAGCTAGCTTTTGAATTTAAATCATGCCAAGGTCCATTAATATGGTGAAGAGAAGAGTAGTATTAAATAGTATTAAATTTTATTTAAGATAATGAAATTATATTTTTAGTTAATATTTTCTCTAAGGGCTTACAAAATACAAATATGACAAATAAAATTGATCGGAAGTAAAATTTCTTTGACATTTTTTGCTTTGTCGAACCTTCGGTGGTCACAGCATGGGAAAAAAGTTGACATGTTTGTTAAAGGGAACAAATTTCAAGAAAATGTCACACAATTTTGTGAACTTCATGTATTACTATTCATTGATTAGTACAAATCCAATTAATTTGTGAAAGTGTCTGTCTATAGAAATCTTTTTCATTAGTTTTTTGGAATTATCTTGTGAATTAAGAATAAAGTAAATATGATTAATTTCCCTAATTACATTCTAATTTAACTACACAAATATTTGTTATCAAGTAGATTCAAAATGCATCTCACACGTGAACATCTAGATAAATTTGATGAACCAGGAAATATTATGAATAATAATTACATTTTGTGTGTCTGGATAAGTAAGAAAAAAAATCCAAATTATGATGATGAGAAATAGTACAAGACAAAAGAACATGGATTTTTTTTAAAAAAAAAATAAATTCTGGGACAAAAGTGCAAAGCGTGCCATTGACATATCTTTTTTTGGTCTTTAAGAGGCCCATTTATTTTCTATTTGGAAAATAGATTTTTTACTTAATTTCATCTTTTATTACTGTTACATCCTCCTATTGTATAGTATTATCCTGTATTGTTTCAATAAATATAATATTTAAATAAATTGTATCGTTCTCCATTGTTATATATATAAAAAAAAAGTAGTATACAAAATAAGACTATTATAAAAAATTACATAATAATAGATGAAATAAAATGATGACAAATGCTAGAGAATTGAGTGTCTATAAGAGAACATTGAGGTTGACTCCTTCAAAATGGAGTTGTGAACTGGCTATGCACTTTGGTCCCATGAGGACCCTAATTTGTAAACAACTCTCATTAACTTGCTTCAAGTTTTGGAGACATTGATCTTTGTAATTTTCACATGTGATCTTTCCCCATCTTCTTTGTCCTTCTTACCCTTTTCATTTTTTACCACGTATTATTTGAAATTCACTTCATAAAAAAAATTTGATTCTCAAAGCTCGAACTCAAAATCTCTGATTAAGAACACTATAGAAATCTCATCCGTCCATCACATTCCTTAACCATTTAAGGGTAAATTTCACACGAGTAACTCAACTTATGTTTTGTTGCACGAAAGTCACTAAGCGAATATCACATGAAATTACTTAACTATTTTGTAATAAGAAGTCACTCAATTTTATCTACATTTCGCATAAAGGCACGTAAATCATTAAATCAGATCATCTATATATATTCCATAACCAAAAAGTACTCGAATAATTTGTGACTTCTATAATATTTACATAAAATTGAGTAACTTTTATGTAATAAAGTGAAAGTTGAATGAATGCTCATAGATTTTTACTTGATCCCTAGGTAGTCTTGTTCTCTTTCACTTAATGGTATGTTCATATAAAGGGTTATGGTACGATTACTTACCAAAGTGTTTATACATCCTTATCATAAAAGCTAATTAAGTAATTATTATTTGGAGTTATACTAATCTTAATATTCAGTATTCAAGTAAACATATCAAAGTAAACAACTCTTGTAAAAGGATTTTAAGGTAATAATGAAAGTAATGAACAAAGTAAATTATGAGCAAAAATAAGGAAATTATTCACAAAATTCTTGAGTAAGCTATAGACTTAATAATTTCTTTAATTGGTGGAGGAAAAGACAAGTCATGTAAGATCAATTGTAAAGTTAGTGGAAATTATTCACACTAAATTTCAAAGTTTAATCATTTCTTTTTACAATCTTCTTTAAACACTTTTAATACTAATCGATATTATATGCTGTATACTTTTTATCATTTTTTTTCCTTTTGGTGATTTGACAATGAAACACACTCGACAATGCTTTAAAAGATGATTAAGCTTAACAAATTTCAAAAAGAAAAAAAAAAGAATTTTGAAGTCACTAACAATTAGGTGCTTCACTCATTAATCCGACAAAGTGCATCAAGTTGATGATAGTCGTGGTCTAGTCGTGGTCTAATGACCAATCTGCCCACCCGTAGCCCCTAGAGCCGGTGCCCGCTCTAAATGGAATGAATCTCTTAGTTACGCTACACTCCAACCTGAGTCCCCATAGCGTTTTTCTTGTATTGGTTGCTCCATATAAACAGTCAGAGTCAATAAACCATTAAGAAAGGCATTGTTAATGTCAGACCAATGAATATGCCATTCATAAGATAAGGTAATAAGGGAAAACACCAGTCTAACAGTTGTAGGATGAACCAGTTGATTGAATGTCTCACCATAGTCCACACCATAAGAGTATGTATAACCTTGGCTACCAAACGAGCCTTACATCGATCAAGAGAGTCATCAATTTTCTACTTAACCTGACAACAGTGCTATCAAAAGCGAAAAGCCCAAAATAGCTCTAAGGTCCATTGAAATTTTAAGTACAAAGCGCAAATAAAGCTCAAATTTATTTCAAATGGTGCATCTAGCAAGTCTTATTATTAATGGATCAGCTTTGTTCTCGTTCTTTTAGTTACTCCGACAGTTTTGCTTTTGCTGCTTTATGTTTTATGCTCTTAAAAAGGAGTCCTAAGTGATTTAAGGGTCTCAACTGAATACAATCACATGAAAACAGATTGACTGCTGAGGCAACTGGATAATGTTCTGCAAGAGGTATCTTTTGTACATTTCTATGTTCATTCTAACCTGACCAAGTAGCTAAATATTGCCAAGATTTTATCCTAGTCCTTTTCCTTTTGCCTTTTGAAACTTACCAAAAAGGAAATATTGTAGCTTTGTTATGTAAGCTAGCAGATTAGAAGCTCATAATAGTTGATGAAGGGAAGTAGAAAATAAAGGAGGAAATAAATCGGCTAGAATTATAGTCTCCAGAAGGTAGTTGTGTTTTTCAACTAAAAACAAGATTAGCAGTATTCTATATACTGTCTTTTACTTTAGATTGAAAATAGACTTAATGCTCTAAATTAAGATCTATGAGCGCATTTCTCAGGTCTAAATGAAGAAATGTGAATATGATCTTATTTGTGCAAGTTCAGGTGTGAAGCATGAAAAGATAGATAGGAATAACAGAAACAGACCTCAGGCTTGTGAACCTTGAAAAACGGATGGTGGTTATCAGGTGCAACATTCCTCTGTGATATTCAGCCAATAGACAAAAAACCATCTCTCAGTTAGGCCATTCACGGAATTACCTGACAGAATGCTACATGGATCCTTGTGGTGGATCTCTTCACTTTAGCAATGAAAACACATCAGCTCTCTCCTTTCTGGCTGCCAAGTAGTCAAAACATAATAGGAAAATACCCAACTTCCAAACCCAGGATATAGCCATTTGCCTCATGTATTGCCAACTTTATCTCCTACAGACTGGTGAACCACAAGTGATGCAGGAATCAGGTTGCCTGAATAGTACAAAATGTTATAGCAGAAACAGGTACTTGATAAACCAATGAACAGTTGAAATATGCATTAAAAGGTTGGACTGTTGGTGTTGTAAAATATCAAGTGCATTATCTTGATCAAATATTCTTTTCAAAAATCAAAATTCAGGGCATATTATACAAATTCTCCTATTTTATATAGCAGATATTGATGAGTTAGCGGTCAACAATGGTGGAAAGATCATATATGCTGTTAACTGTTCGAAGCTTATCTATGTTGATTCCTTATCTCTACAGAAATATGTAAAAGGGGAAGAAGAAAAACGAAGGTAATATCTATGCTGAATGTGAATCCATACAACTGCCTTTAGGCATAATGCAAACAGGTGAATCCTAGTGTAAGAAAGCATATTACAATGACTAGCTTCTATTCATTAAAACAAATATAATGCCTTCAATGGGTAGAAGAAAAGGCAGAAAAATATAGGATATGAGGCAAGTAACCATCAGCATTTCAGATCACATTCTTAAAGCTAAAAATGAATTGCATAATATTGAAGAAATTAGTTGGTGAAACAATTTAAAGTAAGATAAAACAGCACTTAGTCTCAGTAGATTGTCTATAAGTAGTAATTACCAAAAAGTAAAAGCTATGTCACTCTCTTCAACTGTCGTCTTCAGGCATTACGTGGTTTATGTCAACTTCACAAGTGTGTTCCTCATCACAACCTAGATAAGAATCACACATGAAATAGAGTTTATACTTCCTCGTTCCAGCTTCAGCAGGGGCGGTGAAATCAAGCTTGATCCTTGACTCCCTCTGAAGATTAACCCTCTTAATAGCTACTAGTTGGTTGCTTTTAGTATCACCAACAACAAGCCACCATACTTCTTCCTTGTCTTTAGGGTATCTAGGCGCAAGCACAGGTCCAATCTCAGATCTTCGCTCAAGACTTACGTGTAAATTCACATTGTCTCCTGCTCTCACATTATCACCGTTCAGCACATCGTATGTCAAATCAATGTATGGATACTGCTTGCAGAAACGATCAATATCCACAAGCTGTGACTCTGATATTTGCAAGAGCTCATACCTCTCATCATCTTTCATCTCCACTAGATCAAACACACTCTCTACACTCTTTCCTGGATTCTCTTGGCACTTCTTAGCCAATTCCTTTGTGACGTGTGGAAGTTGAAGAAGCTCAGAATAGTGCCCCCACATTCCTTGAGTGATCATCTGGCTCGCTTCCATTGCTAGAAGTGCTAGATTCAGCCATCCATTACTGGATATTACATCAACCATTGCTTGAAGCAACCTACAAGCAGAAAGAAGTACCTCTTGCTGATCAGAAGCAAGATTCCCACCTACCATTTGCCTAGAGAAGTGGGCTTGTAACAGAGCATTAGCCTTGACATGAGGGTCTGTGTATTTGGGATTCCCAAAAGAGAAGTGCTGATGATTAACTAACCTTCTTATCAACTCCTCTTCACCGGGTCTTATTGGAAGCTGTTCATACTCTGTTGCTGAAGCCAAAATTTCAAGCAAGCCCTTCAACTTCGTTGTGGAGGTCAAAGAAGAGGTAAAACGTTCTATTGTCGTGTAACTGATGTAATAATATGATGCAATCAATCCATGATTCAGGGGTGAAAGCAAAACGTCATCTACCACAGCAACACACTTGCTTAACTCCAAGTCACTGATAGTATTCTCCACCAGCTCTGAGAGGTGATCCGAAATATGCCTGTGACTAACACCCTGCAGATTATAGTAGTTTGGATTCTGAGTGAGCCTTCTGTACATAAATGTCCATGTAAGGTAATCTACTGCATCCTGCTTGTTCTGAATAACTCCAACAACAATCTCTGTGTTGAAATTATCATGGAGATAGTGCTGTAAATGGCTCTCAACTGGGAATGCTTCATACAAGAAATTCTTGTAGTAGTCCTTGCGTGGTGCATGGCAGAGGATGACACACTTCCCCGAGCTATCTACAAGAGGTCGACTGGCATGACCCATCATCTGCAATAAATCACTCACTGGATAGTCACTGTGCACATTTTCCCTACCATCATGGTACTGCGTTCCCATAACCACCACCAGCTTGGCAGAGAGGCGCACTCCCCAACACATTTTACTGCTCATTACACATACTTGAATCCATCCAGTTTCAAAGAGTGTCTTCACTATAGCCTGATCTGTGCCAGACAAGCTTTCATGCAAGTAGCCCACACCATACCTTAGTGTTTCTTTTAGCACAGGCTCGTTGATTCTCTCCATAAAAGACTCCAGCTCTGTTTCAGATTTCATCAAAAACACAGGTGTGCCTTTGTTGTCCATGCTTGAGTAAGTCATCAGATCCACCGCAGCAAGGCGTGCAAGCTTCCTTGTGGGGACGTACACTATTGCTGGTTTTCCTTTCATTGCATGTTGTACTATTGCAGTATACGTGAGTTTTGTCATGGCTTGCATCCTAGCCTCAAAGTTAGCAATGTCAACACCCTGAATATGTATGTCAAGTGGCACAGGCCTGACACAAGGAGCAAAGTTGAAAAGTCCATGAGATGTAGCCCCAATCCATTGCCCCAAATCCTTGGCATTCGCCAGGGAAGTTGACAAAGCAACAATACGAACCTTGTTCTCTACCTGGCTTGAGATATATCGCATCCGAGAGACAATCACCTCTAGCACTTCACCGCCTTGGCCACCAATCAGGTGCAGTTCATCAACAATGAAAAGACTCACTTGCCTAACATACTTGCGCTGTTTCCAACGGCGGGATAAAGCATCCCATTTCTCAGGTGTGCTAATGATTAACTGACCCTTCTCTAACAGTTTCAAATCAGTCGCGGTTTCCCCAGTTAATTCAACCACTCTCATTCCAAGAGAATCCCCAAATTTCTTCTTCCAATCACTGTATCGCTCCTTAGCAAGAGCCTCAAGGGGAGCTATATACACTGCACGGAAAATACTATCAGGTCCTTTCTGATGATTTCTTAATATGGGAAGTTCAGCACAAATGGTCTTCCCACTAGCAGTTGGAGCTGCAACCAAGACGTTGTCCTCTGAGTTGTACAAGACTGTAAAAACCTGAGTTTGAACTGGATTAAAATGCTTTAAATCTTGATAAAGCGCTTCATATGCTGGATTCCTCAATGCAGTAACTGGTAGAGGTTGCAGGTCTAGCAACTCGGTGGGAGGAGGATACTTCTCTGGTAAAATCAGGTGCCGGAAAGGAACTGGTAAAACAGTTTGGGACCCTAGCCATCTATCAGACACAACATGGATGAAGTATTGAGGAGGCAATGGTTCATAAATTGGGACAGTGAAGTTCAAAGTATGGTCCTCATTAATATACTGCTTCTTCAGCATGAAATATTCATGATGAAGAATTCTCTCCCTGTCTTTATCTTCTACAATAACCCAGAAGGGTTCTACATAACCATGGACCTTATCCTCCCACTGGAAATCTGGTTTCATAGTCAATTCTACCCTCAGGATAGAGCGAGTAATTGGTTGAACATGTGCTGCAAGGTTCAGCTTTGGGAATTGATGAATGAATTTGTGAAGTGTTCTTCCCTGCTTCGGGAAATGAATAAGCTCCCCTAACTCTTGTGATGAAAGATCATAATACCGCTCCCAAGCCAAATCTTTCTTTTCCAATCTCATCAAGATTTCATTTGGAATGCCATGGAATTGGCGAAGTGGTGTCTGCACACTCCACATCCTCTTACTTATCATCTTGCACCATTTCAAAGCCTTATCAGCTAATAGAGCCCATCCTCTTTTCAGAACTATCTCAAAAAGGGCTCGCATCAGACGTGCAGCACTTTGAGTTATATAGACCATGTCCGATGACAAAGACAGCCCCTCAAGCTTCAGCTGTGAAATATATGCCTGCAATAGAACATTGATCTTGGCACTTGGCTCCTCAAGACTCTCTTTTATAGGAACGGGAACACGATCCAGAAGCTTTGCCAATTCCATTTTCTCATCCTGCCTTACTGTTACACATTTGAACTCCTCACTGAGAGAGAAGATTCTACAAAGCTCCATGTCACCAATTGTTGATTTCAAGTGCTCATTGAATGTGGAAATTGTCCCATGACTTATGTAGTAACAGCTAGCAATGCGACCCAAGTCAGTCACCTGGAAATATCCACTCTTCCTATCATACTTAATCAGGTTGTTTTTGTCCAGTAATGCAGCTGCAGAATGAACCAAGTCAGCACACCTTTCCTCAAAAGCATCTTCAATTTTGACACCAGCAGCAGCAAGACCATAAAGACTGGGATTTCGTACCATTCGAACATAGAGGTAAGTATAGAGGATCCACTTGCATGCCTCTTTGGCATTCTGCACAGTCCCAAGGACAATCTCTGCGTTCAACTGATCAGGCAACTTAGATATGAACTGACTTTCAATAGGAAGTTGCTGATTCATTAGAGAAAGATAATATTTCAGTGAACTGTGTCCAGTTATGATGATTCCTTCTCCATAAGTGTCATATTGAGGCCTTCCAGCACGGCCAAGCATCTGCATAACATCAAGGGGACTCAGTTCGGTCCAGGCTCCTTTCTCAGGGTTGTATATCTGAGTTCCTTTTATAATGACAGTATGTGCAGGTAAATTGACACCCCAAGCTAAGGTTGCTGTTGACACCAGAACTTGCACATGTCCCTTAGCAAAGAGGTCCTCCACAAGTTGACGATCGGTCCTAACCAACCCCGCATGATGAATTGCGAAACCATATGATAAAAGATTCTTGAGATCATTGTTTTTGACAAGATCTGCATGAGACTGAAGAATTTCTCGATTTAAACTGTCCTCCTTTAAAAACTTACCTAATGTGTCATTAGCAAGTGCAGTATTTCGTATTGCACGAGCTGTCCTTGTTGTTTCCTTCCTTGAGTGGACAAAAATAAGCACTTGCTGCTTTCCTGCCACACTGGTTACCTTCTCATAGCAAACATCATTCATCAGCTGGAATCTCTGCAACGGCTTCTTAACAGTAATTCCAACATACTGTTGAGCCAACGGGACAGGCCTGTAACTATTGTCAAAATAGAAGAGGCCTTTGTTCAGATCAACTCTCAAAAACTCTGCCACATCCTCAAAATTTGGAAGTGTCGCTGACAACCCAACCAGCCGGATATGCTCTTTCGTGGTCTCAATTTGTCTGATAGTTCTTGCGATTAAACTTTCCAAAACAGGACCTCTGTTGTCATGCAGGAGATGTATCTCATCAATTATAAGAAGTTAAACAAGCTGTGTAGATGTCCGATCACCCGACTTTCTGGTTATGATATCCCATTTCTCCGGAGTTGTCACAATAAGTTGAGTTTCTTCAATCTGTTGACGAGTTAGTGACTGATCTCCACTCAATTCTTTCACAGTGACACCGTAGAGCTCCAAACGCCTGGAGAGATTGCCAACTACTTCAGCAACAAGGGCTTTCATTGGTGCCACATAGACAATCTTATAATTGTTATGATTGAAAGATCCATCTTCCTTACGGTTCAATCCAATTTGATGAAGTATAGTGAGCATAGCTACATTAGTCTTGCCAGCTCCTGTGGGAGCACACAGTAAGATGTTCTCAGGAGTAAAAAGGGCGGTTTCATATACTTTACTCTGCACCCTGTTCAATTGGATCATTCCAGTGAAAGCTGGTTGTGCCCACTGTGGAAGGGAAGAGATGTTCACAAGCTTTTCTCCGGGAGCTAATGGCTTTGGCTTCAATGCTGGCACATGAACTTCCTCATAACCCTTCATATGATTCCTATATGATCCTGCTGGGAGCTCACAGTTTTTATTTGTCATCAACAAACCACCCTGATGGAACGCAAGGCTGTCAAGATTGAGCAATGAACGCTGGCCCATCGACCAACCATTATCAAGATCTTCACCATCTGCACCAGATGCATCCTTAAGTCGCCTAGCTTCTTCCCTAAAGCTTTTCTCCAAATTCTTCTGTCTCTCTTTCGCAGTTTCCCTAGTAGTAGCATGCAACTGTTGTAATATTGCAGCATGATCTGGCCCCAACCCCAACATGTCTTGTTCGATTTTCTTCCTCTTTTCCTGGTCTTCAGCCCTTGCGAGACGAGTACACCACACTACCTTTAGCCGGTTTCTCAGAAGATACTTGATTAGACTAAACTTGTCATATTGCAGATGCACCAGCAACTTTGTTTCCACGTCACGATCATCACCACTTTCAGCAAGAATTTTAAAAACCTCTTCAGCAAGCTTTTGACTCTGTTGCGGATCAATCTGCTGCTGCTCATAAGCTTGAGAAATCTTTCTTTGAAGCCAATAAGCATCTATATACTGAACATTCAAAGCCATGCCCAGATCAGCTTCCTGCAATATTTCATCATCAATGCCGCCGCTGCCCATCTGCATATTACCAGCAACATTACCTTCCAGCTGCACATACTCATCCTCTTCTCCATCATCTAGCACCACATCAAGATCACTTTCTTCTACGTCTTCTTCGTTCTCCTCAAAATCAACTGCTACACCAACATCATCATCATAAAGCACTTCATCATCACGATGACCATCACATTGATAATCAGTAATAAATCTTGCAATTGACACAAACTTATCAAATACCTTATTCGATACGGATATGTTATTTGTAGTTTTGATGATTTGACAAACTTAGGGACCTTGTAAAGGTACCGGGTTTATTACTTAAGTATTGCAGGTTCTTACTTGAGTATTGCAGGGTTCTTGTCTGAAGTATTGCAGATGAAACAAACCCAGGGACCTAGTAGAGGTACCAGGCTCTCATAGTGATGAGCCAGTCGACTGCCAGCTGGAGATAGTACAGAAAGTAGGTGCACACTTCCCGATGGCGTCAGAAAGTGTGACCTTTCCAACCAATGGCAAAGAAGTTTAGGAAAGGGACTTGTCTATACAAAGACACTTTCCTAAACACTTTTTGGTGAGTTTTTTGCAACTTGATAAAAACTTTTCAAGAACTCTTGCAAAGGCTACACAAAGCAAAGGCAGAATTATTCCAAGGACAACAGCAACATCTGGGGCTTTTCGTCTAGTTGTTTAGGAATTTATTCTCTTGTTCTTAAATTGTAAACCACTCCTAAATCTATAAAGGAATTGGTGTGTTGTGTTAGAAGTCTAAGTTGTCCAGGCGGGATAGCTTAGTGGGCAGATTGTTTTTCTACTTAGGCTTGTTGAGCAATAAAGGACTATTGCTTAACGGTAAGATTGATAACTCTTTCTTACGTTTGGTGGAATCGTGTTTCGCTTTTGCTTTTGAAGATTAGTGAAAACGATTGAAAATCCTGTGAGACAGGTCGTGGTTTCACTCCCTTAAGCAAGGAGGGTTCCACGTAAAATCATTGCGTTGATTTTACTGCATTTAACTTTCTGGTATTTCTCTGAAGTGAAGTAAGGGACCTGGTCCATTACTTGTTAAGTGAAGGCAAATATTCTATCAAGTGGCATCAGAGCAGGCACTCCCTATTCGGTTAACACCAAGGAAGGGATATTTGTTCTAGAATGGCTGCTCCTCTTAATCTCGAAGAAGGGCAGTCGACACTCAGACCTCCTCGCTTCAATGGACATTTCTACAGTTGGTGGAAAGTTAGAATGCGTGACTACCTCATGGCTGAAGATAGCGAGTTATGGGATATTATATTAGATGGACCATTTGTTCCCATGATGGAAGAAAAAGATGGAGAAAAGACCATTACTGTTCCAAAGCCCAGGCAGAAATATGATGATGCTGACAGGAAAAAGATTGAAAAGGGTTTCAGAGCTAAAACTCTTCTGGTCTGTGGGATAGGACCTGATGAGTACAACAGAGTGTCAGCCTGTGAGTCTGCTAAAGAGATTTGGGATAGCTTGTTGACGGCTCATGAAGGAACTGAACAAGTCAAAGAATCCAAGATTGACATACTCACTTCACGATATGAAAACTTCAAAATGAAGGAAGGTGAAACAATACATGAGATGTTCACCAAGTTCTCTTCCATTACAAATGAGCTGAAAAGTCTGGGTGAACCCATAAGCATGACCAAACAAGTCAGAAAAGTGCTTCGAATTCTTCCAAAGTCTTGGGAGAGCAAAGTTGATGCCATTACAGAAGCCAAGGACTTGAAAGTGCTGACCATGGATGCGTTGATTGGAAATCTTAAAACACATGAGATGAATCGAAGCAATGATTTGTCAAAAAAGGAAGTCAAGAAGGACAAGTCTCTGATGTTAAAGTATAAATCAGAAGAAGATTCAAGTGATGATGATGATATGGCATATCTCATCAGTAGATTCCAAAAGGTTGTGAGAAAAAACAAAATGTATAAAAAGGGAACTAATGGGACTCGAAATACTGCTCAAGGTGATACTTGCTACAAGTGTGGAAAATCTGGGCACTTCATCAGAGAGTGTCCTTTGCTCAAGACTGAAAACAAGGAACATCAAAAGCACAGGGGTGACAAAGAAAACAGAAGGGACCTGGTACTTGGAAACAGAGATCGTAAAGCTGCTGCTGATATGGTTGTAAAAAGGGCTCTTGCTGCATGGGGGGATTCTTCAAGTGATTCAGAAGATCCTGATGAGTCAAAAGATGTGTCTATGGTTGCTGTGCATGAGGAGGAAACTGTCTTCAATGAAATGTTTGCTCTCATGGCACACACAGAAAATGAAGAAGAGAACAATCAGGTAACTCTTCTTGACATGAAAATTGACTTGGACAAATATTCTCTTAAGAAATTAAGAACCTTGTCAAAAGTCATGTTAGATTCTGTGATAGAGCTAACATCTGAAAGAGATGCCATTAATGCTGAACTTGAAATTCTTTCTGAAAACAAAGTTCAACTTGAAGAGACAATGGCAAAAATGGTGTCTCTAGAGTTAAATAATTCTGAACTTAAGTATCAGTTGAGTCAGCTTACTGAAAAGGCTGAAAAACTAAATGGAGAGCCAAATAGCTTGCAAGCTGAAATTGAGGAAAAATTGAAAAACTCTGAGACAAATCTCAGATTGTCACTTGAAAAGAATAACAAATTAGAACAGGATGTTGTTAAACTTAAGGAGGAACTTGAAAATTCTCTTAAGTGGACCAAATCATCAAAGTTATTGTCAAATGTGACAACTCAGAGCAATTTCAATAAGAAAGGGCTAGGAAGTTTGAACATCACTCCTCCTTATAATCCTCACAGTAAGTATGTGTTTGTATCTGACAATTTGTTATGTCTTCACTGTGGTAAGAATGGACATCTGAAGGGTGAGTGTTCTAGCTGGAGAAACTCCTGTGAAAGGCTCTCTAATTATGCTGAAAGGCAAAATGTACCAGAAGAGAGACCTGGTCCTTCAAAGCATGTATCAACTCACAGATTTTCAAAGAAAAAATCTGTCCCTGCTCCTATGTCCTTTGTTAGAAAGCTACAAAATCTACCATATTGGACTAAATACAATCTAATCACTCCTTTGTCTCCCTACTGGGAACTCAAGCTGAAATGGGTTCCCAAGCTTAACAAGTAATTCTTGTTGCAAGTGAGTGAGAGGAGCAGCAGTCAATGTTGGTATATGGACAGTGGATGCTCTAAACATATGACTGGTGACATCAAAAATTTCCTCTCACTCAAGACACTTCAGGGAGGAGGTGTCTCTTTTGGTGATGGAAAGAAGGGGTACATTTTGGGTGTAGATTTTTGTGCTGAACAATGGAAAGGATGATCTGAAAAATTTGATCCTAGAAGTGATGAAGAAGTGTTAAATCCAGGTTGGTGGTGCAAGGATCAATTTGAGAGAAATCGGTTAAAGTTGGGCATGTTGATCTCCAAGTGATGTTCTTAGCTAACAGTTGAACTTCCTTGATGGCTAAAATTGCAGTGCAGGTATCCTATGTGTAAACATTTAAATATCTGAACAAGATCCTTTTTGTACCTTTTGTAGGTATACTCTCAGCAAGGACCTGCTTAGCAAGGGAAGAAACTAGAACAACTGAGGAATGAAGTTTAACTGTGCTATGGTACCTGGTGCCTGTTCAGGTTAGCATTTATACATTAAATTGAAACTGAAAAATATGACCGTTGATAATGCCACGTGTCAGTCATCGGTTACTCTGACCGTTTGTTCCATCGTTTCTTTTCAAAACGACACATCCAATCAAGGACCTGGCACCTTTTCACTCCTTCTAAAAGGCCATTTACTCCTTTTTGAAACCCTCATCTGTCTATTAACTTCTTCCTGTTCACGAAGGGTTTTAGTAAAAGCTTAAAAGGCAAATTTTGTTTCCTTCTTCTTCACTTCACTGCTCATAGAAACCATCTCCTCTTGTAAAAAAAAAATAAAAATATGCGAGTGCATTGAAGGAAGAGGCTATCCAAAGAGCAAGATGGCTCAACTTATTGAAGATCAGGATCAGCTAAAGCACGAGGTTGAGGAGCTTACTGTGCGTTTGAGTGGTAAAGAGGCTGAGATTGCTATACTCAAAGCAGAACTGTTTACTGCACAGAGTGAGGGACCTGGTTCTTCAGTGGTACAAGCTCTGGAGAGAGAGAATGCTGAGTTGAAGACGAAGATAACTGCCCTGCATGAAAAGGCTATCAAAGATAATGATGCTGTCAATGCACGACTCACTCTTGTCATCCAGTCCCTGTCTCATCCTCCCCCCTCTTCCTAGCCTGTTGAACAATTCCCCCCTGTGTCAATTTTTTTTGTGGCTTATCACTGTGTTGATGGATATTCAGTTTGTTTTTAATGTGTTAATGTTATGATGGCATAATGGTTAACTTATTCCTTTGCTGTTCTGATTATCTTCCTTTGTGCATGCTTTTCCCTTACTGATTGATTGCTCTTTAAGCTTTGATCTTGTTCAGTATTTCTGTTGACATCATTGGTTTACTGCATATCTTTTTTATGATGCCAAAAGGGGGAAGTGAAACTGTAAGTAGCTAAATGTTTATTCATGTGAGGAATACAGTGAGGGGGAATATACAGTGAGGGGGAATATACAGTGAGGGGGAACAATTCTGGAGAAGATCTCAGATTATGGTTTGTCATCATCAAAAAGGGGGAAAATGTTATTTGTAGTTTTGATGATTTGACAAACTTAGGGACCTTGTAAAGGTACCGGGTTTATTACTTAAGTATTGCAGGTTCTTACTTGAGTATTGCAGGGTTCTTGTCTGAAGTATTGCAGATGAAACAAACCCAGGGACCTAGTAGAGGTACCAGGCTCTCATGATGATGAGCCAGTCGACTGCCAGCTGGAGATAGTACAGAAAGTAGGTGCACACTTCCCGATGGCGTCAGAAAGTGTGACCTTTCCAACCAATGGCAAAGAAGTTTAGGAAAGGGACTTGTCTATACAAAGACACTTTCCTAAACACTTTTTGGTGAGTTTTTGCAACTTGATAAAAACTTTTCAAGAACTCTTGCAAAGGCTACACAAAGCAAAGGCAGAATTATTCCAAGGACAACAGCAACATCTGGAGCTTTTCGTCTAGTTGTTTAGGAATTTATTCTCTTGTTCTTAAATTGTAAACCACTCCTAAATCTATAAAGGAATTGGTGTGTTGTGTTAGAAGTCTAAGTTGTCCAGGTGGGATAGCTTAGTGGGTAGATTGTTTTTCTACTTAGGCTTGTTGAGCAATAGAGGACTATTGCTTAACGGTAAGATTGATAACTCTTTCTTACGTTTGGTGTAATCGTGTTTCGCTTTTGCTTTTGAAGATTAGTGAAAACGATTGAAAATCCTGTGAGACAGGTCGTGGTTTTACTCCCTTAAGCAAGGAGGTTTCCACGTAAAATCATTGTGTTGATTTTACTGCATTTAACTTTCTGGTATTTCTGGTATTTTTCTGAAGTGAAGTAAGGGACCTGGTCCATTACTTGTTAAGTTGAGGCACATATTCTATCAGGATACATTCAACACCTTCTCAATCTCCATCTTTTTCTTATCAGAATTACTGGAAAAACCGTCGTTTAGCACAGCCAAAATCTCATCAGCCGCCGCACTCACAATGTTGAGAAGCTGTCCACATAATTGATTCTGAATCAAACTGAGCAAAGACTCATAAGCAGCTCTAGTTTCCTTAGTTTTCGGCTGGTAAACTCCTCCTTCCTCTGCCCAATTAAGAACAGAACTTTCTTCTCCCTGAATCCTCCGTCTCTTCTTGTTCTGTATAGTGGTCTCAGAGACAACAAATCGTTCCCGCTTCTTCTTCTGAATTTTCTCCGGCGGCGTACTCCGGTAAACACGATCTCCAAACTTTTTGGGATCAATTCTCCCAAACAGAGACTCAGCTTCACCGGAAGGTTCATGCAGCCCGGAATAACTTGTTGGAACACGATCGGAATCTGACATATTCAATCCGAACTCGGAAAATCAAAAGTTACCGGCGAAGATTTTGTTAGAGAGAATATAAAGCAATTGAGTTTTATCTAATTAGTTGTTTTAGATAATTTTGACAATAATTCTATTTAAATATGAATTAAACTAATTATGAATTAAGATTACCAAAAGCTAAAACAGTTTACTATTAATAATTAAAGTGAATGTCAATTAATTCTAAAGTACTTGGAAAAGAAGTTAATTAATTGTTTGGAGACCAAGTTAGCTAGGAACCAACCTACAAATTACTTTGGGATTAAATCTAATTTAAATATCAAAATATTTACGTGGAGACGTAGTTCCCTTGTTGAGGAGGCTTTCCTGTACATTTATATGACAAAAAAATTGTGGTAAAATCTTTTTTGAATTCCTTGTTGAATAATATTATTGTGTATTATTTTATAACAAAAAGGATTTCTACCAAAGAAATAGGAGTCTGCTATATTTTCATTAGGATTATAACGTTTGAACTTGAATATATTTTCAAATAATTAAAATGATTGTTTTTTAACATGTGAATGTGCATCATTTATTAATATATAAACATGATAAATTATACAATTCAAAATTAAAAAGTGACTAAATATTACAAAAATATAAATTTAATAAAATAAAATGGTTGTTTGACAAATATATATATATATATATATGTTTGCTAATGATGATGGAGATGATTTGTAGTGGTATTGATTGACGATATATTCATAGTAGTTAACGGCGATTTTAGTATTTTTGCCAGAAAAAATACATCGAAGATGAACCTGTTCCCTATTGGCTATTAGTGAGAATGACTATTTTTAGAATCAAAATCATTTGAGAATGACTATGATCCCTTATTGTTGTCGAGAAACTTGTTTTGAGAAATGATTTAAAAGTTATGGTTTAAACATCATACTGTACAACAATATATTTGTGAAACAATGAAAATTTCAAGGCTAGAAAATCCTCAGTAGCCGTAACTTTCAGAACCTGCAAATTGAAAATAAAGTCCACATGCAATAAAAGTAGAGTAATTTTGGTCTCAGTTGCCAAAGAAAGCTTGCATTGAGAGCCTATGTAGGAGATTTCTGTGGACAGAAGATGTAGATACTTCATAGAAGACCTTGATTTCATACCTAAATCTGCAGGAGGATTCAATATATCAGACATACAAGCTTGAAACAAAGCTGCAATTTGTAAGCTTCTTCGGAACGCAAGCAAAAAGAAAAAAAAGGATGTGGAATTCAATCAGGAATATCTATCTATACTATTAACTACTCAAAATTCTATCTATTTTGATTCCATAGCTCTACAGAATTATGAAAGGGGGGAGCGAGAGAGGGGGAAATCACAACATATATACTTAAATGTAGCACTGGAAAAATTGAAGTTGTGATTGACATACATTTGTTTTCCCTAGCCTTGGACAACTTTATCGATAAAGTATATTCAACCCCCTTACTCAAAGAAATAGTCACCATTTTGGCTGTTAGTTAACAAACCTACGCTTGTCAGTTTCATTTTATCAAGCCACCAAAAATTCTGTAAGAGCAGCTTGGATAGGCTTTTCCATGACCAAATTTAGACATGTATGTTCCTAACTTCTATTTCTCTTCTATCTGGGGTTGTATAGTAACAGTGAGGTTGGGAGAACCCTATCTTGTCCCTGAGTCCTCTACAACACAAAATTGTGATCACATCTCACACAGATGAGACAACCAAATCTCATCAAAGATGAGTTGTTCAAGATGTTTATCCCAGTCTAAGTGATTTGACAATTACAGAATGCAACTATTGACAAAAAGAGAGCTACTCTGGAAATAGAGAATACCGATATAAACATAAGAATGAGAAGAATGTGCATCACTTAAGACCTAAAGAAACTTATAGCAACATGATGGGGATATTTATCTTCAGGTATCAAGAATTACCCAGAGAAACTTCCTATCACCTTGATTTTGAACTTCTCCTTGAAACTTTCATCACTTGAGTCCAACTTTAGCTATTGGAGCAAAAAGATCATACGAATTTCTCCAGAAGATGAAAGAGATGTTTCTCCTATCACCTTGATTTCAAACTTCTCCTTGAAACTTGTATCCAGTTGAGTGGAACTTAACCGCTTGTTGGGGCAAAAAGATCACAAGCAATTCTTTGGGAGGCGAAAGTGATGATCAACAGATCTTCCCTGGATAAGCCTGTGATGACAATTAATTACAGTTCACCCTGTTAGGGTGTTGGGATCCCAAGCTTGATGAGAGCAAATGGCTAGGTGGTGGTGACATATCATGGATGATACTGGCTGATCCTATTTTTTGGGAATGGATACCTTGCATGACCAATACCAATTTTCCAAACATTTCCCTATGAACTGGTGCTATCATGTCACAACGAGTCAAAACATCAAGTGAACTAACAACTCCTCTTTTAACTAGTGTAGAAAGAGCTGTTGACACCCCTCTGGAGACTATCTCCTTCCTCTCAATATCATAGTTGTCAACCACAATTAGTAGGAACTCGAGAAGAGTACGGGTAACTTCAATATAATTGGGTATAGAGTTCACCATCAAAAGAATTGCAGGCTCAACGTTCATTACATTATCAGTGGTTTCATCATAGAAAAGCCAATCATAAAACAATGCGAGCTTCAAGTTTGCTTGGACATAACTCTTCCTGCACGACGTCAATAGCCAACCAATCACAGCCCATCTGGGTAAGATATCTGGTTGCATAATTTCACTGGATGGATGAACTGAACAGCATATAAACCTAACAATGTCGGTTAAAATGACTTCACTCCCAGGTACTCCAAGGAACTTCTTAGCGAACCAAACCTGGTACCTCTTTTGGTTACCCAACTTGACATGTGTAAGCAAAAACTTCAATTTAGTTTCCATTTCAGGAGTTACTCGAAGCAAAAAGTATGAACTTGGAGTTTTTGTGTGGTAAATTTGTGAAAGATCTTTAAATCCATCCACCCCAAACTGTCTTGGATTCAATAACAAGTCTCTCCATATGGCTTTAAACTCAGGTATATGAACCAAGTCTTGCAAAAGTCTAATTAAGTCCCTCCCTATCTTCATACACAAAAGAAATTGTTCCCTCAAAAGTCGAACACAGAATACAACCTCCATTCTCTTCAATCCATCAATCATTGGATTACTTGGAACTCCATAATGATCGGCCAATAATCGAAGGAACACATACAACCCCTTATTCAAAATCAATGGTTCTTCCTCTAATAAACAATCCCAATTGGCTAAAAACAGTGCAACCATCTCCAAACACAACCACAAATTTCCCTCACTAAAATCCCCACCTACAATTTGCCTTAAAAGAGCCACCATCAATTTATCAAATCCTATAGCCAATACATTCAACATCTCTTTAGTAACCCATATAAGCTGAATTTTCACAGAGTCAACCAATTTTACATACAATTCATCAACAATCTTGACAAGCATACAAGTAAACAAATCATACCCATCAATAACAATTGCATGTAGATGCTTAATATGAACTTCAGCCAAATTGGGTTGGGATAAAATGCCAAAGATTAAAGCTTTATTCAGGTTTGAGTATTCCTCTTTTGTTAGCACTTCTAAGGTAAATGGTGGGTTTAGTTGGGGTTTAAGAAGCTCAAAAGCTTCTCTAAAAGACACTTCAATTGGATTTTCAGCTTCATGGATTCCTCTTTCAGTAAGCTTTAAGGCCATTTGTAGTGAATGAATCACAATAGATGCAAGATTAAACACCAAAAACAGCTACATAAGCGTACCTTACACAATTATTTTCAGAAACAAACTTAGGACCTTGCTGATCGAGTTGTTCGGTGCTTCGCCGGGAAATCACCACCGGCGGGGAGGTAACGGCGGTTGTTTAGGTACTGCAAATTGCCGTCGCCTAAGCAAGCCCACATCAAAATATATTATTTTGGTCACTTTTAGTTATTTCTTCCCCATTTTATTTTACTGGACTACTAAAAATAGATTAGTATTATTTTAATTTGTTTATTTATTTTAATTAAATAAAAGAGATTTTTTTTTTGTTTTTTCTTCATATTCCCCTTATTTGAAATAGTGATAATTAAATTTTAAATTTTAAAATATCCCACTTAAAATTAATTTAATAAACTTTACTTCCGATAAAATCTCTATCAATTGTGTAAGTCAGCAATGACGCTTGGAACTGAATACTAAATTATTTGTAAAGATGCTAGAGTGAAGAAAAAATGATTAAAATAGAGTTTGTATTTTTGGAGGCGATATAAATAGAAAATAAAAAAAATTAAAATGAAATAAGACTCATGTGCTTATATATAGAAATTTATAATAATTCACGGAGGGTTGAGAAAAGAAGCTCTTTTGCGTCGTTATCTTTGATTTCGATTTTAAATTTTAATTTGATGAATCGATTCACTAATACATCTTCCAATTATTTTTTAGAAAAAAATCAAATCTATACTTTCCGAAAAAGCCCGTCCGAACATAGTTTCACGAAAAGCCACCAACAAAAAAGTTTATCTTCAATTGAAACCCAATATTTGGCTATAAATATTCACCATTCCTCCTCTTTTTTTCCACTATGAAAATTTTAAAATTATCTCTTTGGTTTCTGCAATACTTTGTATAATTGCAAAGTAAGTTTTACATATAATTTGATTATTTTTTAAGTTTGTTATACATTAGAATTTGAAATATTACGTGTTATATTAATATGATTTATTCAATTTATCTCAAAAAATAATAATTATATGACTCTCCAATACTGAGGAGAAGATTAAGTTTTTTAAAGTAATGGAACGCTGAGAAGGACCATACGTTTAATAGGCTAGCCAGGCTAAATCATCCATAATTGAAGCCTCAAGAGAGGTCAAACCCTAGAGTAATAGATTTATTGTCACTTACATGATCACTTTTTCTTTTTAGTTTTTCAGTCGGTGTTTGAAGCGTATATTGAAGCTCTGACTAAATTTAAATCGCGCTCTATATGGCCTATTCGGAGGTGACACTCCCAACAAAATTTTCTTTATACGTAGGGCTCGAATCCTAGATCTTTGATTAAAAGTGTCAACTTCCACCAATGCACCACAACCAATATTGCTACTTAATTCTATTTCTGGGCTGACATAAAATAAAATTCCAGCTTTTATTCGCATAAATCTACTCCAATCATTAAACAAAAGAAAATAATTTGGTAATCACCTCACTTAATTGCATAAATTTAGGTCCTTATTTGCATGTAATTATTAGGACTAGTGAACATTATTGGTTAAAAATGAACTAGCATAACTCACCTCTCACATATCATCAACTGGTCCATTTGTCCTTGTAGAAAATTAATGGAAAATACATTTTTAAAAAAATCTTTTATATGCTCAAATGAACAAGTAAAATAAAACATTTATTTTTTTATAGAAAAATCATATAAAATAAAACATATAGAGTAATTTACTTAAAATATCACATTTGATTTGAAAAAATCAAATCTTCATCATTGCTTAACATTAAATAAACGTGTTTGTTCATCGATGTTTAAAGACTAATTAGTCTTATATCGAGTCAGTTCTCATGTGGTAAATATCTATTTATATATCATTTTTTTTAGATTTTACGTCCCATAATTTTTTTAATCGATAAATTAGCATAAATTAATTTATTTTAATTGATTAAAGTGACTAATAAACATGAATTAATCATTTAACATACTTACAAGACCTATACTTCTCAAGGGATTATAAAAAGAATAATATTATTTCTGTATTGATTTTGTGAATTAAAAAATATTTAAAAATATATATTTTTACTAAAAATGACATTTAAATAGGAATGGAGGCGTAATTAATTAAAACAATGATAGTAATTAGTGCTGAATCCAACTAATTAAATCAAGAATTGACTCAGTAAGTGGGTATTTTAGTTTGAGTCACGTTTCAACTTCTCACCTCGTTCTCCTTTATCAGTGGAATCAAAGTCAAACCAATTGCAGAATATTAATACTAAAGATTCTATCTTTATATAATTTGTTTTTATTTTTAGTTTAACATAAATTTTTTATATTCTCTTAATTGTTAACTAAATGAACATTAAATTTTGATGATATTTTTCTAATCTATTCAATGTATCTTAAATTTTAATGAAATTTTTATATTCTTCAAGTCCGTTTCAAATTTACACAAAGTAGAAAATTTAAAAAAGTTTTAATCTCCAGAAATCTCAAATACAAAAAATATATATATTTAAATTTTTTAAGTTTGTTATCTCATGTATTCAGAATAATAAACTAAAAACAATTAAGATGAAGAGAAATAAAATTATTAGTGTCGTATATCCTTAAGAAACTTAATCTCTCTAATGTATTGGAGGTTGTAGATTATTTCCTCTCAAAATAAAATGAATAAATTATTAAAGAAGTAATAATATGCCAAATTACAAATAAGAGTTTATTATTTTTTTTAAAGAAAATGTATACAAAAAAATGCACTTTTAAAACCTAATAAGTACGTAGTGATTCACACTTTTAAAACCCAACAGATATATTCGGACTTGGATACGATGATTATAAAAGTAAAAAGAAATCCACTTTGAACCATTATAAATACCACCCCTTGAACCATCTTTGATATCACACAGAACAGAGCATAAAGAAAGAGAAAATTACTCTGTTTCAAGTCTCACTTCACTATATATATATTATATATTCTGTTTGTACAAAATCACATTACAGATGGGCTTCAGCCTTATGAGGAACCAGAAGATTATGCCAACAATAAAACACTTGCTTATCATTTCTATAGCTATCAATGCAGGCCTGCTGTTGAAATTACTGCATCATGAACATGAATGGGCTGGAATCCCCGGCCCGGACACCAATCGGAACAATGATGTCAGCCTGGTTAAGGATGTGCTTCGTAAGGCTAAGCCTGCAACTGATCAGTACATCAATTTGGACCAGTAAGTTCCAAGACTCCATCTTTTTCTCCGTTCCTTTTTAGTCTGTTTTCAAAAGAATGCTTTTTTTCTTTTTCTTTTCATAATTAGAGTGTGTGGGCCTGATTGAACTTTGTATGTTCTAAATATCATGTTGAACCGTGTGACCATATGCAACCGTACAAATATATAAGGTTTATTTTATATTACATATTTCAAAACTGGGATGGATGGAGTAATATTTTTTTTTAACAAAATAATAATTGCTGTCAAGCAAAGCAAAGACAAATTTTTTTTGGCAATCTCTGTATTCTTGCCAGTGATGGAGGATCATCAGTAGTGAGGCAGGGATGGGAGGACATGTTTTGCTGGCATAACAGAAGGGTGTCAGTATTTGTTTTATTTTTTGTTTATTTTATCCTAGTGGTGGGGTTGGGGTGGGGGTGGGGGATAGGGGGTGGATTCTATCTGTAAGGAGTGCTGGGGGCTTGGAAATGACAATGAGCCATAAAAGATGCAATCTTTGATGATGAGAATGAACTGGGCTTCTGCCTCCAGTAGGTTGGTGGTGGGAGTCTATGTTGCTCGGACTCTAAAGAATGTTGTCGGGTGTGTATTGGATCCTGCAGAAGTAAAACATTTCTTGAGAATCCGATACGGTTGGGTTAGGATGGGCATGCTGGTGTGGGGGGCATGATAAGGGATTACAACTCTGATTGTATAACTTGTGCTGAGTGTTTTACACTTCACAACTATGCTATGATTGTTTAACATTGGAAACTGCTTCACTAATTACTTTGCTTCAATATTTTTCTACTATAGATGGTGGTCCTTGATTCTCTCATTAACCAGACATAATCATTCTTGTGTTTTGCACTTGCTGGATGACCCTCAAACAATTCAAAATACCACTTTGTTATACAGTTATTAGTATTAGTTCTATACTGTTGGAAATTACTTTTAGACTAGTTAATATAATTTAGATCCTTGTGGGTCTACATACATAATCCTATTGTCCTTTGAGAATATCTAAAAGACTAAAGTTTGGGACCCTTAAGATTTGGAAGTGCGCTTACCCATCCTTTATACAACTAGGGAAAGGTGCATGCACTACTTTATCCTGAACTTTTTGGAGCCATTTTTATGTTACTACCTAGTACTAGTTATCCTTTATGCAGCACTTCTTCCGCGCGGCTAGTGGGGCAGATAACTTCGTATTTTGCCCTGTAGATTCATCTTAAATCTCCTATCCTTCCTTTGATGGAAAAGACTCATAACTCTGCCTCACCTAACCACCTAATCTGTATTGAATGATGTTGCAACATGGACTATTGTCTAGATTGGATCACTTTTAGTTAATTGTACATTGTGTTGAATTGTTGAAAACTTTATGTCAATGTGATTGCTGAAATGACGAATTTGGTTTATGTTGTTTTTTGTTGCGGACAATATAAGGTAGGTACTGTATTCATAAGTGAAGCGATTTTTGGTCCATTTTAGAAAGGAAAATGCTTTTTTAATTAATATGAAATAACAGTACGAAGAAGCTTTAATGTCTTGTAAAATCTCTGCAGTGGTGATCCTACCATGTACGAGGTCTACTGGAAGCAAATGGGAGACAAAACAACACTTGTTTTATCAGGTTGGCAATCCATTAGTTATTTTTCGGATACTAAGAACCATTGCTGGTTTCTGGAGCCAGGCTTTGCAAATGCAGTAACTAGACTGCACAATCTAGTTGGTAATGCACAGACTAGAAACTATCACATTGTAGTTGGAACGGGATCTACACAACTGTTTCAGGCTGCGCTATACGCTCTCTCTCCATCCAATGCACCAGAGCCAATGAGTATTGTATCTGCTGCCCCATTTTACTCTGTAAGTAATGCAGATTATGATTATTGGGTTTCTTAAGTGAATCTCATCACATGTAATTCATTGCATACTGGCTTTGCATACAGCTGACAGGGACGGATCTAGAGGTCTGGTTACATGTTAAGGAATCTTCTAAATAACTATACTTTTTTTATTATGAACTCATTTATAATTACAGATTAACTTAAGGTCGTTGTGAACCCATAAAATTTAAATCTTGAATCCGTCTCTGATAACTGATTAGCCAAATAACAAAAATTTAGTCTGGTTGTGCTTTAATAATAGCAGGACAGCCAGCATTTGGCAAAGTTCTAAATAGATTTGTAAATACTATAATCTATACCAAGTCAACCCTAGTTTTCACCAATATGAATATATTATATTTCAGATTTGCAGAGGTTCATGTTTCTGCTCTAAATTTCTCCACTTTCACTATAGTTTTCTGCAGAAGCAACTGTACAGAACATATTTTTTAAAATTTTCAGATTGCTTTGTCTGCTCATTTACTCCTTCAACCAGTCAAACAAATCTTTTAAATTTTGAAGTTTCTTGTATTTAATATTTCTCCTACAAGTTGTCATAATCTTTGCTGTCACTATTCCCTTTGCTTCCATTATCTTTAATTACAATCATATGCTTCAGCAAGATTTTTCTTGTTTCAAGTAAAATCGGCATCTGCCTCCTCTTTTATTTTCTGTTCCTTATTTCATACATGTCTATGATCACCTGTTCGCGTTGCAAGCTTAGGAAGCAACCAGACAGGTATCTTTTCATGTAAGGGGCCGAATCTTACCTGGATACACAACTCTATCATTCAATCGACTTAACTAACAATATGTACTCTAGTCCTTCCATTTGAAGCATATATCATGTTAATTAAGATGAATTCTTTAAGGAACCTTAGTATTGTAGCTAACAATTCAAACTTTTCAATTCTTGCAGTCATATCCACTGATCGTTGACTGCTTAAAATCTGGTCTCTACAAGTGGAGAGGTGATGCCTCTAAGTTTAACAAAGATGATCCCTATATTGAGCTTGTGACTTCTCCAAATAATCCTGACGGATCAATCAGGCAAGCTATAGTCAATGGAAGTGGAGGAATACTGGTGCATGACCTAGCTTACTATTGGCCCCAGTATACTCCGATTTCATTTCAGGCAGACAATGACATTATGTTGTTCACAGTTTCCAAATGCACTGGACATGCTGGGATACGTATAGGGTATGTAACCGATTCCTATTTTATATGACACTATCTCTTTTTGTATGCTTCAGCTTGTATACCTTCTACTTTATCCTTGAGGACATGATCTTATAGCTTATAAAAAATGCCATGACATGTTTAAGACCACAAGTTCTACATGTGTCAAAAGTCTTTCTTTCTTTCATGAACTCCATACCTAGTCAAACACTTACGGAGGAAGTAATATTTAAGAACTTAAGTGAGTCCATTCCATCTAAACTACTTTCACAATACTCTAGAATTTTCATTTCGCGAGTAAGAATTTCAGCAGAAACCAAATAAACAGACAAATTTCATGTAGTTTTTTGAGTTGATGCACATTTTGTTTTTTACTCTTCCTCTTTGGATTATTATATATCAGTGCCCCACAATAAAGACATTCTCGTGTTCTGTTGCATTAATTAACTATGACTAAACTGGTACTTGGTTAACGACATGGTTGCATATTTTGATGGAAATATACTCATCAAAACTGTAGATGGGCTCTAGTGAAAGATAAAGAAGTTGCCAAGAAGATGACTAAATTTATAGAGATCAGCAGCATTGGTGTCTCTAAAGATTCACAGCTCCGAGCTGCTAAAATCCTTGATGTTATTGCTGACACCTACGAGCACACAGAGAAATTTGACAAGTCTACACTCTTCTTCCATTATGTCTACAATGAAATGGCAAAGCGATGGAGACAATTGAGATCAGCAGTCAGCAAAGGCCAAACTTTTAGTTTACCTGACTTTCCTGTCGAAAAATGTAACTTCAGTGGTCAGAGATTTGGAACACAGCCTGGTAATTTTATTTTACTTATTGAGATTTATCTATTTTTTCGACAGTTTTTTTATTCAACTATGAAGCAAAACAACTTTTCTTTTCCTCTTTTCAGCTTTTGCATGGCTAAAATGCGAGAAGTCCATAGATGACTGTGAAAAATTCCTGAAGAAGCACAAGATTTTTACCAGGAGTGGGACACATTTTGGTTCAAGCGAGAACTACGTGAGGATCAGTTTGATAAGCCATAAGGAAGAGTATGATGAATTTATTCGAAGGTTGTATCTGCTCAGTTCTATGGACAATCCATGAATAGAGTTTAAGTCTTTTTTGTAGACAGAGATATTCTGTAAGACTAAATGGTGCAGAAGGATGTATACAAAAATGTATATATTTGTTTTTGTGAACTTATTGACTCTATGCAAATACATCCTCATTATCGAGATAAGATTCGTGTGCTGTTCTTGCTACATCTTAAACCATTTTGAGGAGAAAGAACAGTGAAAGAGACCTTAAGAGCAGATATCACTAAAACTACATAGCTGCAGCCTGCATTGCTCAATGTGGATTGTTGGAGGTATATATTTACTTTTTCCGAGATGAAAGTATACGAAGAAACACAAAAGTGGAATATTACCAAAAATAGCGTAGATTTCAGCAGTACACATGGTGCAGTGCCACAAAGATAGTCCTGCTCATATAAGCCTTAGTTCATATTCACCAGCCATTGTTATGTACCTCACCCATGGAAGAGCTTGATATCCACTTTTTTCAATGATTTTGAGATAACGAACCTGCTCAAACTCAAAACGTTGACATGGAGTACTTCATATAAGAGTTGAAACCGGAAGTGCAATGGAACATTTTGTCCACAAGGTTAAGATAAATTTACCTGAATTCCTGAGACTGTAAAATATGGTATCTCAAACTTAACGCGAATTGGAGCTTTTCTATCAGGAGGTGTATCTTCAGATATTACACTTGGAAGTCTAAACTCTGCCCTCAGCATATAATCCTGTGCATTAGTTAAATTGTGACTGATAAAACCAGTAAACAGTCAAATGGATACATTACACGCATCATTTTGCTGAATCTCTACCTTGTTACCCGGAAATGACTTGATTTTCCATACCACTGCATCTCTCTCAGGAGCATATGTAGCATAACCCATCGATGTTCGTATGATGGGACTCATTGCATCAGATGGTACAGGCAACTCGATTTCAACATTCGTAGCAGTGCTGCCATATACATTAGCCAGTTCAGTTGAAATATTTCCTTGAGAAAACTTACAACTAGTCTGATATCTGATCACAATAGATAAGAATACTACCTTCGCTCTTTAAATTGGCTTCTGGCCTTGACAGACATCTCAACGCGGCTTCTTGAATGCCTTTCAACTTGAGCTTCCACCCAAATCAGTGGCTTCACCTGAATCCATTAATAGTAAAGTTATGAACTTTTTAGTCCGCCTCAAGTAATGAAGAAGAATGATATAGTCAGCACACTTTACATTGCAATGAGAATATAGTAACAGAGATAATGAAATTGACCTGAGTACTGAGTCTATAAGTCATCAGATCAAATGATCCATCAGGAGGTATAAATGATATTGTGCGATCATTTTCAAACCTAGCCAGACGCACACACCTGAGTTTACACGTTAAATGGTTTAGACAGAAGAAGTTTATTATCTGAAAGTACAGTAAGTTCGGGTCAAGGATGGTATACGCGATTCATTTACTGAATTTTACAGCATATTGAGGAAGCAGTCACTTGATTAACAGACTAGCTTTCTGACATATTTACTAGAAATGCTTACTGGTGAAACTTGATATCATCCAAATCAATGGATTTGCCTTTGGTAGGTCGACCTTGAGCCTCCAATAGTACTTTGTCGTTAAGCCCGAGCTTGCACTCAGGCATGCCACTGCAAGAGATAAAAACATGTTCCATCATAGCAAAACAAGATCATTGCAATGAGTAGAGCCCCTCACGGTGATCAACGAGGAAACGTAGGAATGAAATAAGATCAACTATGGGAAAACTCTAGTGTATGTTCATCTAAACAGAACAGACTACTCAACAAATTATCTGTTGAAGATGATAACAGACGACCAAGTACCTCAAATAAGCTCTCATCTTCAACGCCCCATTAACTTCAGAACGTATCAATTGTCCGTTGCTATTGACAAGGAGATTAACATGTTCAACCACATCCAAATAAACCTGATTGAAGACAAAGAAAGCGCGATTATTAAACCAGAAGCAAAAACTAACAGCAAAAGTAGAAAGAGTAAAGCTGAAAACCTCAAGGCCATACTTCATTATTCTTATAATATACACCCTCACTACGCCATGAAACTGCATTTGTCACAGCCATTGGTGGGTGCTGGTTGACTTCCATTCTATATGCATCCGTCTTGATAAACTCACTAAGAATCTTAGCTTCCGTATATTGAGGATAACCAAAGTCCATCATTTCATCAAGCAATTCATACTGACATAATGTCATTTTGAGAATCCATAAGTTACTACTTCCCATAATCAAAAAAGACTAAAACGCGTTCCTTATACTCACCACAACAACAAAGTTATCTCGTAGAGACTCCTCTTCTAGTTCTTCAAAATAATGCTTAAAAACCTTCAAAAAAAGTTAGACAGTAACTTCATATCAATCACTGTTAAAAGTAATTTAAGTTAAATGGACTAACTTACATCAACTACACGATGTAGAAAGAAAAGGAGGCTAGCAGCATTTGAATTCTGCTTTGATGCTGCCATCAGGTAAATGTTCTTGTGCTGTATAAACATGTAGTTCACGCCATTTTCGTGGCATATTGGTCCATCAGATTCTAAATCATCCTATTGAACACAATTAATAGCCTATGAATAAGCAATCGTCAAGATTGAGGATCAATAACCATAAAAAGTTGTTCAAATAGGAATTTTAAGTCCAACTCAGACACAATGTATTACATCATCAAAATGGTTATAATAACAATTGGAACGATACAAAGAAGAACAACATACCTCTTTTTCAAGGTGCTTAGTAAAGAATTTTTCGACTTGTTGAGCTGAAACATCGCCTCTATAGTCACGACTTATGAGGCATCTCCCTTTCATATCAAGAAGAAACAGCGCGGAGATGGCACCCGCCATTGATCTCCACCTGATTAGAACACAAATCAAAGAGAAAAAAAAAACAGAGATACTACGTAATAAATTGAACACAAAATAATCATGCAAATGTTATATGAACAAAAAAAAACAGAGTTAATTTACGTATAGAATAATTTTTAATTTCCCTATATGTCTAAAATGAAAAAGCTTAGAGATCTGGTAATTCAGTTTCATTTGTGTAACGTTTTGAGATGGAACCGGATGATAAAGCACGTGTTTTTATACGACTATCACTATAAGAAATTTTTATATTATTGAGATCCATCACCTTTACCTGTTGTTGTACGTAAGTAAATAAATATTATTTGGAAAAATATGAAAGTGATTTTTAGTCTATATGATCAATGAAGTTTTAATATATCATACATTTTTAACAGGCTAACACTTTTTTTCTTCGTTTTAAATTTATATGGAAATATTGAATTTGTTATAAAAAATTTAGAAAAAAATATTATATACCAACTACAAATGAGATAAGAAAAAACAATATTTAACTCTAATATAACTTATATATTCTAATTCGGATTAATGTAATTGGTGGCAAACTGTTCTTTTATGGCACGACGTATGTCTTTTTAAAAGTTATTTAATGCAAATTTTATATATATATATTTTCAAATTCATTAATTATCCAAATTTTAATGTTTTTTTTCTGCTACGTCAAGATGAGTAAAAGTGGTGTTGCCATATTATATAGTAATAGTAATAACGATTCTCTGCAAAAAGTATTAAAAAGTGTAGTCTGTTAGTGATCCAAGAATATGTCATAAAATTCGATTTATAAATGACATCATTCACTATTCCTACACAGTTTCATACGTAAAAGGTAAAACTGTCATTTGTAAACAAATAATTCTTCAACACTATACCTATAAATAGTGATTTTAACAGAATAACAATGATCGAAAAGCGTAAAATTATATGGTAATTGATGATGATAGTGTATCTAATCGTGATAGACATTTCAATATTAATAAATGGAGAGGCAAGTTATGATGACTGACATCTAAATGATAAAATAAAATTCGATATATATATATAATAATATAAATAAATTTAATCGTCAAGATCAACATTTAAAAATTGAATAATCCACCACTAATTTTAATTTAATAAACATCACGCCCTTTATACAGTATATATAAAAAGCACTCACTTAGGCAAATGTTAACGTTATTTTATATTTTATATCATATCATATATATGCACCACTATTATTTTCACTATCTTTTTGGTCTTCTCTCTTCCACTTTTAATTTATTCCCCTCCACTTTTGGTTTTAACTTTTATATTTTTTTAAAAAAAAGGGCTTAGAAAAATCACTCCTAGTTATAAAAGAATTTACTCTTAAAAGAGTAAATAACTAGCAATATATATATTACATAAAATGTTTTTATAATCAATACATGTAACTTAGATAGTTCATTAATTTTTGTGTTCCTTATAAGCCTAGATAGATATGGTTGACCTCTCCTTATGAGTAGGAAAAGAATAATTGTTCTCAAGCCTGTCAAGAGCAGCTTTTAAGTCTCCATTATTCTGTGTATGACTAGTATTAAATTTTTTAAAAAATTGATCATATATATTATTATTATATCTATATATCTAGATAATGGTCACCATTAACAACCAAGAAAAGAGTAACAATATTAGTACACTTTTATTTATCTATTATGTTATAAATAATAGGTATTCATGTTTACATGTTTAGTTTAGAAAATCAAGTGTTAATTTCCTATTTTTTAATTATCATCGTTAACGACCAAGAAAAGATTAATATTATAGTAATCTCTCAGTTTACTTTTATTTATCTGTTATATTATAAATATTGATGTTCATTTTTACTTGTCTATCGTTTAAAAAATGAAGAGATAATTTAATATTTTATGCCTATTTTGAGTTCAGTTTCCAACTAGCGAGATAACATATAAGGATGACATATATAGTAAAATTATTATTTTATTTATTATTAAAAAATTTGTTAAATTAAACATGAACAAGCAAAATGGATCGAAGGAGTATAATATTGGATTTAAAAGAGTCCATTGAAGAATGAGTTGACCATGCGCATTAATTATGACCTACTAATAGAGGTGGTATAGAGTATAAAGATCAGTTATCATATCATAATCCTAAAATATATTGCTTTTAGACTACTAATAGCACCCTTTAATCAACATAACAAAATACATTTTTTACTAATTAGTTTCCCCAATATGATACTCCAAAAATAACAATAATAAAGAAGTGAACACATATACCCTAATAGATCCTTGGTGGGTAAGGTTTTCTTTTCCAGTAAACTTATATTATTGACTGTGTTCAGCGATCTTTTACTTAAAAAATATTTTTTTTACGAATAAGTACAAGTAAAGGGGGCTAGGTTTTACCTTATCAATCCTAATAAATTGGAAAGGAAAACATCTACACCAAAAGTGATTTTCAGTGGTAGTTAAAATAACGATAATAGCTTAATTGTCGCTAAATATAAATTTTTAGCTCCAATTAGAACTTATTATAAATGTCCCTAAAACCTATATATGACGACATTGAATTCAATGACAATTAACTAATGCCGATAAAACTTTTAGCACTCTTTGTTAATGCGTATATTTATTATTGCTATAAGCTATTTTTGGGTATACACGCGAGATAATTGTTTCAATTCACCACATTTTCAATATTTAATGTGTCACACTTATAACTTGATGAATTTGTGATCTAAAAATAAATTTGAACTATAGTTTTTCCTTAGATATATATCTAAGAAATTCAACAATTTATATATACAAAATCAAAAAAAAAAAAAGATCTTTTACCTTATATGAACTCCCTTTGATCTCTTTTATCTCCCATTGTTTGTCAACAATAACCTAGACATTTGCCAAGAGCAATAATACATATATTTTTTTCTATTTAAGCAAAGAGGAAATGAAAGGGTAGAAGGTAAAATTAAATGGGGGAAACAAGGTCATAGTCATCTTTTGATATTATTATTATTATTATTAATAATAATATTCGAAAGAGAGTCATAGTCATCTTTTTTATCATAATGTTTTATGTACCTCCCTACCATTTATTATTATTATATTGTCTTTTTGTCTTTTGCCCTTCATTCCTTCTCCATCACTAAATTATGCTCTTTGCCTTCTTACCCTTTCTCTCTATCATCAACAACTACTTTTTCTATATTGGATTTTGCTAAGTTTCCCTTCATTGCAATTAGGGTTTTTCCCTTTTGAGTTGGCTTCAATTCATCAATATCAATACTAGTGGTAAACAACTTTCTTTTTGTTATGTTACTACTTTTGTTATAACAAATTTTCTCAGAAAAAAAAAAGGTACTTCCCTTTTTTCATTCTTCTTATCATAGAATTAAACCTAGTTCACACAAATAGGTAAAGTACTCACAAATGTTTTAATTCAATTTATATTTGGTCTATGTTATATTTTTATTTTGATTGCTAGAATATATACTCTTTTTTTTCTCTCATAAGGTTTAGATAAAGTTCATTAAATACTTTACTATATACATGTCATATATAGTTCTTGATCTAGGGTTCACTTTTTTTTGTATTTACATATACAAAATGTATCCGGAACTACTACATTTTTCAGATCTTACAATATGCTCACTTTACTTCTCATTACTTATAACTCAATTCAAACAAATCTAACTAGAGTTTGATTATATGTATTGATTTTTGGTCACTCGACTAATAATTATAATTCTAGATTTTAGTTATGTTTTTTGTTGAAAATTATAATCAATAATGTGACTTTCTGACTTAATAACTGTTAGATGAGTGACAATTTCATAAATCAACCTGATCATTCTAGTGTTTGTGCAAAAGTTGCAGGATGGTATAGATAAGACAAATTCTTGATACTTGTAAAATTGAAGAAAGCATGCAAAGTCCCTTCTTAGCCATTAAAAAGGAAAATAAGTCAGAACAAAAAAGAAGATTAAGAATTATTTTTTCATCAGAAATATTTAGAATTTAATCTTGAAAAATCATCGTTTTATATATTATCAAACATACTTTTACCTATGTGATTATATTTCATAAAATAATTAATTTACTCAAGGTATTTTCTCCTCCTTTTTTTTTGTGATTTAATTACCATAATAATTAAAAGATATTTTCTTCTCATTTCTTTTCTAAATCATTTTTATTATCCAACATGCTTTTATCTAAGTGATTTCATAAAATAATTGATTTACTCAAGGTATTTTCTCCTCCTTTTTTTTGTGATTTAATTACCAGAATAATTAAAAGATATTTTCTCCTCATTTCTTTTCTAAATCATTGTTTTTATTATCCAACATGCTTTTATCAAAGTGATTTCATAAAATAATTGATTTACTCAAGGTATTTTCTCCTCTTCTTCTTTTTTTGTGGTTTAATTACCATAATAATTAAAAGATATATTCTTTTCTACATCATTTTTATTATCCAACATGCTTTTATCTTAGGTCATTTCATAAAACAATTAATTTTCTCAAGGTTGTGATCTACTCTTTTGATTCAAATTTAAAAGATATTTTCTCCTTATGATTTCTTTTCTAAATCTTAAATGTGTAATACAAGAATTTATTTATTTTTGTTACACAAAGAATTTCAAGAAAATATATATACATGAGTTGTAGAAAAATTCATGACATAAAAAATTCATCTATATTAAAAGAAGAAGAGATAAAATGAAACTAATTTACTTGTTTATTTGCAGCTTATATATATATATGGCATCATCAAGCTGCTACAATTCCCCTTGTGCTGCTTGCAAATTCCTCAGAAGAAAATGTCTTCCTGGTTGTATATTTGCCCCTCATTTCCCCCCTGAGGAGCCACACAAATTTGCAAATGTTCACAAAATATTTGGTGCTAGTAATGTTACAAAGCTTTTGAACGAAGTCCTCCCTCATCAGAGGGAGGACGCGGTCAACACTCTGGCCTACGAAGCTGAGGCCAGAGTGAGAGACCCCGTTTATGGTTGTGTTAGTGCAATAACATTCCTCCAACGCCAAGTCGAGCGCCTTGAGAAGGAGCTCGACTCGGCTAAAGCGGATTTAATGCGCTATGCTTCAAATGATATGTCACAACCATTAATTGGAACTCATCATCATGAAGGAGAAAATATTGGATCAACACTTCATAATATGGCAATGAGTAGAAGAATGGGGTATGATCATCATGGAGGAGGAAATTATTTTCCATGGAATGATCAAAACAACTCAGGAGGAAATATTTGAACACCTACAAATTGTGTTGTGTGCTATTTATAAGTATAATATGTGTCTACTAGTGTGTGCTATATGGTATTCTAGCTAGTTCACATGCAAATTACTAGCTAGACCATAAATTTGGTTGTGTTTTTTTATTATTATTATTATAGACTTTTTAGTAGTTTTGAGCTACTAAAAAAAAAGTCATTGTCTAAGTATTTTATGGCTATATATTGTGTCATATTCAGAGAGTAGTAAAAAAAATGTCTGAGTGATTGTGAAGTGTCCTATTTTGTGGGATTTGTTTATGGTTTTACTATAATAAATAAATAAATTATTTGATCTGTTCATTGTAAAAGGACATTCTATACCTTACTAGCTAGGTAATTAGTCATCTCTTTATTAGATTTTTTTATATATAGTTATATACTTTCTTTTTTATGTTATAGGTTTCAGCTTTAGTTATATATATATATATATATGGACCACTTTTTTTTTAATCTAATAATGTGAAAATTAAAGCTGCTAAGCTAGCTAGTTTCAAAGGGAAGTCTAAAGAAGTGAAATATATGCCTTAGTGATTAATTCTCATCAAATGTATTACTTATATATACATTCTTTGTCTAATATAATAACCATGAACCAATGCAAATTGATGAATAGGGGGAAGAGAACAACTCTAGCTCTAAGTCAAATACACTTAAAAAGCAGCAATTATTTAACAACAATAGTTTAAATGTGATTAAATATATATTTTTAGAGGCAATATAATTATTCCTTTAGTTTATAATTGTTTATCAAGGTAAGGTCATGCACAAGGTGTAATTTGATTAATATAACTCTACTACACCAGGAATATCAAAAGTCTACATAACTTTTCAATGAACAAAATGGAGTAGTTATTAAGGGCAAAATTGAAAAAAAAAACTAATTATTTCTTGATTGTTTAAATTGACAATTAATCTTGGATATATAACTTTAGTATACCTGTCAAACATTTGTGAACGGAAGGAGTAGCATTTTTTGTAAATGTTTGTAAAGTCTACAAAGCGATATTAATCCAATTATGACAATTAACTAATGTCCATAAAAGATTTCGTACTTTTATTTATATGTATATTATTATCGTTAAAAATTATTTTTGTCGGAGTAATATATGTATGTTTTGTGAATCAGTAGGGTAAATTTCACTTTGTCAACCTCAGGAAAGTCAGATTTTTGCTTTCACACATTGCTTATAATTAAGTTCATTTTTCAACATTTTTAGAGCTTTTAAATCACTATTTGGCCCCAATAATACAAACTTAATTTCCTAATGCTTCCTGGATACATATATTATATAACGTATTCTACTCTCATGTAAGATTTTTGTCACAATCGAATTTAGAATTTATGTAACATGTAAAGAGAAAAATATATACTAAGTGAAAATTGATTCCTAATCTTCTACTCTTTTAAGTGAACAACTCAACATTTATTTTGCTTTCTAATAGTGTTAGTGTTGGTATTATATACATAAAATATCTAGTTTTATGCGGATTCATATGCCCCATTTTTAGGCTATAAATTCGCCATGGGCACGTATATGTTGAATTATTATGTGCATGTTGGTGCCTAAAGTTTCTTAGATAACACTAATTGATATTCCTAACATCTCCTCTCCCACCACCCCTTTTTTATGGGTCAAGTTTGTAGAAATTCTTTTTGATAATAGATGACGATAAGAAGCCAAACTTAAATCTATGCTTATTGCAATATCATATTAAAATTGTGATATTATATTAAAGTGTATAATTATCATATGAGAGATAATGCACAAGTACCCCCTCAATCTATGCTCGAAATCTCAGAGACACACTTATACTATACTAAGGTCCTATTACCCCTTGGACTTATACCTCTTTTCGGGCTACGTGGCACTATGGGTCCAACGCTGGTTGACTTTTTTCTTCAAGCTAGTGCCACGAAGGCCGAAAAGGGGTATAAAATTATCTATAAAATAAATTCATGGGTAATGGGACCTTAGTATAGTATAAGTGTTTCTCTAGGATTTCGGACATAGATTAAGGGGGTACTTGTGCATTTTCCCTATTATCAAATTCAAAAGTTTAAACGTTGAAGAAAACAAATATTTATTTACTTTATCTCGTGCATCTTCAACGAAAAAGGATATAAAATTACCTATAAAATAAATTTAGAGGGTAATAGAACCTTAGTATAGTATAAGTGTATTTCTAGAATTTCAGACATAAGTTAAGAGAGTACTCGTATATTTTTCCTATTATCTGATTCAAAAGTTCAAACGTCGAAGAAAACAAATATTTATTTACTTTATCTCGTGCATCTTCAACGAAAAGCATGATAGTAATAATTAATAGTACAAATTTGGTGTGTGTATATATATACATACACATGCATGTTCTCTTGATAAAAATCCGTGTTGCTGCTGTACTTGTATATATCAGTATAAAGATATATTATTTTTTGTTTTAATTTATTTATTTTATTTTTGAAAAAAATTATTTTTTATGAAATTTTTTACTTTCAACTTTTTTACATGACATGCTTAAGATAATAAAATTAAAGATCATTTTAATACATTTTGGCGTATCTATAATTTATAATCCTAGGATTCAAACTGTGGTAAATCAAAATAGAACAAACAAATTGAGATAAATTGAATAATATTATATAGGAGTACTCACTATCTTAGGTTATATAAATTATTTTCTTTTTAGTCAGTTCCAAAAATAATGACATATTTCTATATTTAGTAATCCTTCCATCATAAATCAGTTGATCATCTTACTACAGTTGTCTCATACTCCCTCCGTCCACTTTTAATTGTAATGATTTCTATTTTTAGAGTCAAACTATAAGAACTTTGACTAATATTTTAGATGTATTTTTTCATCATACTGGTATGCGAATAATTGCAATAGTACTTTTCATATAGTTTTTGAATATATAAATTTTTGGTTTCAAATATCGAATTAATGTAATCTAATTTAACTTTAAAAATTAATCGAATTCACTTTCGAAAAGCGCAACATGACAAATAAAAGTGGACGGTAGGAGTATTAATTACTCCCTCCGTCCATAATTGTTTGTCATGTTAAGGTCATGCACAAGAAAAATTTAATACAATGTGTAAGTTGACTAATATAACCCTATCAAGAATATCAAAAGTCTACCTAACTTTCCAATTGAACTACATTATCATTAAGGGCAAATTTGAAAAAAAAGTGACTAATCGTTTCTTGATTATTTAAATTGACAATTAATCTTGGACATCTATTTTTAGTATACATGCCAAACGATTGTGAACGGCGAGAGTATCTATCTTATTAAATCAAGAAGTTATTAAATGTATTACAGTTGTTTGTAAAACTTCCGAGTAGTTTTTTAAGAAGTAAACTAATAAAATTATCTTCCTATTTATAATTTCTTAATATGCTTGTAAAAATGAAAAATAATGAACTAATATGAGACAGAGGAAATAATAATTTAATTATAAAATATTTACTTATAGTTACACAAACATTTATGACGTATTTTATATTATAATTTTTTTTTAAAAAAATAATTATTTTTTATCAAGTCAAACTATATTATATAAATCGATACGGATAATATTTTCTCCCCATCGAGCTGTTGTTGTCGGAGATGAGAAGCTACTCTTTTTCTTTGTATTATCAGAACTAAAATCAGGGGTAGTTGAATCAACTCTGTCAGGTTCAACATCATCAAAAGAATCACCTTTGGATTTTCAGTACTCGTATAATTATTTGCACTCGTGTGTTCTATTTATTTTTTTTTAAAAAAAAAACTTCTTTTTCCACTTCAAAAAAAAAATATTAAATAAATTCATGACTTAATATATTACTCCATATATTCATTCATATATATATTGATTTGATTTTAGACAAAAATAAATAAATTAGATTGAAATATGATAAGTAATATATATAAAAGTAGCATTGGTACTATGAGTCTAAGTCAAATTGATCCTCCAATTTTCAAACAAAAGTGTCTGTGAAGTGTGGTCCTGCAAAGCTATAATTTTAGACAAAAATATTTAAAGTTTGATCTTTGTTATAAGGTCATATTCTCAGTCAAATATGTCTGAAATTGGTAAAACTAAAGTCACATTTTTTTCAGTAAAAAGAGAGTCCAAAATTGACATTAGCAAGTCATATATGTATAAAGCCTTGCAAAGGCCATGTCTTTCAGTAAAAAGTGTTTAATGTTTGATCGTGACAAGTCATTGTGTATCTTAAGTTTTGCCGAGGTTAAAATTTTAGTAAAGTAAATTTGAAGTTGATTTTATCGACCTTCACAAGTCCAATACAGTTCAGACAAAAATTTCTAAAGTACTACGTCTAAAGTAATTTCCGAAGCAATTAACTTACAAAAATTAAATTAAATAATTGACGTCAAGCGAACTATAATTTTGCTAGAACATAAGACACGTACGTATACCTAAACTTCAAGTCAATTTTTTGCATCTAACTTGAAAGGAAATTATGTAACAAGGCAATGAAAAATAATAATAGTTTAAATAAAAAATCATTTTATGTTGTTATCATAGCAAATTTTCTCCCTTGCCTCTCCTCCTCCTCTCTCTCGCCTCCCTCCTCCCTCCTGCCAATAAGAGGGAATCCATACAACGGTATTATGTAGCAATTGTATTTCATCAAATATAGGTTAGTTATACTCAAAATTTTTTATATTTTGTATCAATAGTATTGCATTCATATGAATACAATACACATTCATTCTTTCTATCAAATGTATTATGTATATCCAATCAAAAAGAGGATGAATATAATTGTATATGTTGCATTTCAAATACAATTGACACAAAACACAAAACAATTATTCATTACAAAATAAATACAAAAATGCAATCCTCTCTCCACCCTCTCTCGATCTCGCTCGCCTATTTTCTCCTAATATATTCATTTTGATACAAACGCGTAGCAAAATCAAAGTGTAACTATGAATTGTAATAGTGAAATTATATCTAAAGAATCCTATTTAACGCTTAATATTTGCTATTTTTTAAAAGTTTCCCCCCTTTTTAACTTAACCAGGGCACATACACTTACACATATAACTCGTTCTTTGAATTTTAATAATCTAACACATGATTCAACCCTTGTGTGGGGAATCCACATATAGAGGATGGATGGAACATCAAAAACATCCAACAGAATAGAAACAAAAGAATTAGTCACTTCTATACTCAAATTTTCTGATCGATCGATTTAATAAATAATCCATAAAGATACAAAGAAACATATATCATAATTTTTGGTAGGGGGGACCAACTTAAATGTTCACTGTAAATTTGAAATCTGTCATATTTAATTACTATATACTATATAATATTCACCTGCCCTATTGCTTCTTTTCCACGTCTAACTTTATGTAAGACAACAGAAACAAAGAATGATTGATCGATGTGTGCTATCATATATTATTTTATGTACAATGTTCACATTATTTCTTTCCAAATACTACTTGCATTTTGTCTTTCATTCATACACTGAAATATTGGGGCCAACAGCGTACAAATCTATCGTTTCGATATCGTCATTTAAGTTGTAATCGAAGTTGATATATTATTCTTTTTCGGAAAATATACTAATTTTGGAGTTAGTACTTTGGACATACGAGGCTGAAGTTGTAAAAAACAAAATTGCAATATGAAGTTTGGCAAAAAAAAAATTAACATGTTTGTTTGAAGAGTGATTTTATCAAGTTAAACATCGAATATTTTTATCTGAAGTTTGACCTAGCTAATTGCTAAGGACGATTTTAATTGTACTTTGTAAGTTTTTTTTAATACGAAATTTAGATGAGGAATTTTGGCTACTCGACATATGATTTGATACTCAATTTCACCTCATGAACTCAAATTTAAAATATAGATGTATTATAAAGAACAAATCTTAATAATCTCATTTGTGGATACAACTACAAATTTAACTTATTTGACAATAATATAATGGTATTTATCATTCTTTTCAAAATTTTCCAAACACTCACTTTAATTTAAACTTAGAGGAAGAACAATTTTATTTGAAGTTTATATATATGTTTATATATATATATATATATATATATATAATATCTTAATAGGTGAAATTATTTGAAAAAGTCACTTAAATAATTCTACATACTTAAGTGCTCTATAGGTTGGTCGTGAGTTATACTCTTTGGAAAAATAATGAGTATACAAGTTAAATGGGATTGACAATACAACTAATCATACATACGACTCTTTTAGATTTGGATGGGTTAATTATACATACGTTAATGCATATTGACTCGTTAAATACAATCCATCTACAAATTATGTTGATCTGCTCTAAATATATAGTTCGAATTGAGTATTGACTTATAAAAATCATGTTAAAGTATTTTTCATTTTTCTCATTTGATATATTTTGTACAACTATATATAAGCTATAACAAAGAGAGAGAAAATTATTAGGTAATTAAATAAATTATAACAAATCAATAAAGAAAAAACCCTGGCTAGCTATAGATAAAGTCAGATAGTTATAGTGCACTTAATATGAATGAAGTTGAATAAAAGGTTTGTAAGATTGATGTGATGGACATAGAAATAAGGCAACCAACTAGAGTTCTCAAAATTTCAATAATATTTTTACATAAAAAAAATTCAAAATATAACGAAATTAAAATTTGGCAAGAGTAATAGCACACAAGCTAACTACTTTTTAATTTTGTAATTGAAAAAGAGTAATTGTTGTTATAGAGTTTTAAATTCAACAGATAATAAGAGGTGTGACTATTCCATAACAATATCGTTGACTTTCGGTTGTAAAATTTGAAACCTCATGACAGTGATTTTAGTTTTCAACCTAAATCGAAAATTTCGAAACGTATTTTAATCGTATGATAAATTTGATTTGACTATTTCAATTAAGTGGTTAAACATGATAATTGAAACAAATCAAAATTAAACAAATTTTAATTAGTTGACAGTTGTGAGAAAAAAGAAGAATTGCTAAATGTATATTTCAGGTCCACAATCTTTCACTTATATGATAGTGATGCACATGTGAGAGCTACAAAAACTAGCTTCTAGATCTCCTCATAAAAATTCAAACAAAAGCCAAAACCAAATCATACTTGTAACCCTCGTACAAATGTACAGTTTAAATACATCTTATCGAAAATTATTTTTAATAACAATTAATTAATAGTAATCGCTTGATTGCAATTAATTTTATTTTTTTGTCACTATAGTTTATACCAACATTGAGTGCAATGTCAATAAAAAAAATTAACTCTTTTTATTAATATACTCATTTTGGTATAGTGATAGAATGAATCTGATTAGTTCCTTGCACTTTTATTTTGCGTTTCATACCACGTATACTAATGGTATAGTACTTCTCTTTTTTAATTTCACTACTAAATTATTATTTTTTTGGACCTAAGTATAAAATTAGAATTTGGGTTCACCGATTTGTGACTCGTGAGATAAAAATAAGTCTCATGCGATTATCTACATGGATCGTGGTATATTAATAAGAGTGTTTTATTTTTAATTAGAAATTTCGAATTTAAGACCTGAATATGAAGAAAATTTTATTAAAATTTATTTCAAATGAACTCTGCAGTACATAATTAGAATTTACTTAAACTCTATTATAAACTTCAAATATCAAAATAAATAAATAAAATCTAACGTCATTAATATCAGTTTAAGTTAAAGTAGAAGTAACAAAAGTTTAATCTATTAATTTTATTTAAAGTTGTCCAGAAGTTAATTCAGAGAGACAGAGACTAAGGAGCCGCCTAAATTCCTTTTTTCCAAAAAAAATAATAATTTGGTGTCAGACACCTACTAGCTTTGGAACCTCTCTTCGCATTACGTAAAATTAGTTCGAGTCGTTTGGTAGTATTTATTAAAAAATTGAAATTGTTTAATTGAAAATAAATTATTTTTTAATTAATTATTTAGAAATTAGTTATTTGAAGATGACTTATCATATTATTACGGTATAAATAATGGAATAAGTTATTTCAAACATAGTAATCAAATAACATAATAAAAATCCTTTAGATTAATTTTATCCAGCACTATTTACTTTTATCCGTCATACCAAACGAACACTAATGTATTTATTACTGATGACTTACTACTCATTAGTTATTATACACTATATTTAGTGATAATACATGAACTATTAATAATGGACAGAGATAAAAAAAAAAAAAAATTCCTAGTAATACACCAAATTAAATATTGGATAGAAATATTCTATATATCATAATTAATTCAAGTATAACTTATATCAATATTATTGATATATCAAGTATAACTTATCTCAACATTATTAATGTATCAATAAGAATATATTTTCATACACTCAATTAAATAATCACTTAAAAATAAATTATTTTTTACTTAATATAATTTTTAATGTTTAAATTCAAAACTTCCGATTAATTATGATACCAACTTGACGCTTGTTACCTTCCCCAACCTCTTTACAGCTCAAAGTAGTAGAAAAAGAGAAAAGTGGGAACATGAAAAAAGTATACATCCAAAGATGACTACTATCTTGAGTGACACAGTTCACAGCCTAGTTATCTATATATGACTATCTATATTTATTCACTTTCTCCATCTTAGTGTAAAAATTTGAAGTCACAAAGTGATGATCAAATTTCTTTTCTTGGACCTTTCACTTGATAAGCCTATTATTAGGTTACCTATACTCCTAACTCATGCCTGCATGTTCCCTCTAGCACTAGAGAGGCTCTGATTCCTATACACACAAGAATCTCCCTATACCCACAAATAATCATGCAAAGGATAGCCTTTTCAAATTATTTTCACTCATTCATAATTAAATAATGTGTACGAAGACGGTTTCTCTACTTCCATAAGGTAGAAGCAAGGTCTACGTACTTTCTACTCTTCTCAAACTCTGCTTGAGAAATTTTACTGGAATTGTTGGTATTGTTGTTGTTGCATCGCAAGAATTGGCTATTTACTATAAAAAAAGGCTACAATGTAATTGAAATGTCTAAATATTGGTGCTTAATGAAATAACTTACTTACACTCACCTTGTTAATTGATAATTGTGTGTATGAAACTAAAGACACGTTTCATGTGTTTATTGATTTTGTGTAAACACCGGATAGGCGGATTCAAATACTTCTCTAGCTTTACAAATATTGACAGAGTCCCGTTATGGGCCATAGTTGTGAATGATGCCTTCCCATGGGCCCCCAAGCCCATTAAAGAGGGGAAAAGGCCTACTTTGGGCTGAACCAATCCAAGTCACTAAACTGAAGGCATGATAATATGCACCTTAATGAAAAATATATTTTCTTCTCAAATTAGAATTTAGTTGTGATTTTTATTGTTTTATGAATTCTTGAGCTGTACTGTACCAAAGTTCATACTTATCAATAAGTGCTATATTTGATTCCTTCCATTCTAGCATGCTTGTTGGCAATGATCATGGTATTGATAGAATTGCACTTCTATCTTTTTTCAAGTGTTCTACTTTTGATTATCAAGTTTGATTGCTTCGCTCTCATATCGTCTCATTTTTTTATATTGTCACTTGAATTCGTCATCAGGTCTTTGATTGACTCACGCCCCTTGTATTGTTTTGTTCTTTCTTATCGTCATTTGGACGCTATCATCAAGATTTACTGCCTCTCACTTGAATGTCATCATCAAGTAAGATTGACTCACCCATCGTATCATTTCATTCTTGTTATCGTCAATTGACTCATCGTTTCATTCTTGTTATCGTCACTTGAAAATCATTATCAAGTCTAAGTATCATTTCATTCTTTCTATCGCCATACTCTATCTCCCCCTTTAGCAATGAAGGTAGGAGGAAGGAAAGCTCACCTATTAATTACCATGTCCTATTGTAAGATGAACAAAATTACTCACAAGAGCAACCCTAGCTTTCTTGCAAGGTTTAGTAAAGAAGAAAAATGCACTCAAATAAGAAACATACAAATCATAGTTCTAAAAGAAAAGATGAACTTATAAAAAAAAATGATTGACCAATGTAAGAACTTTCATTAATTTTTCTACAAAATAAAAAAATTGCTAAAACTTAAATTTTTTTTGTCATCATCAACCATACTTGTTCCACATATCAACATAAAATCTCAAAGGCTTAGGCAAAGAAATCCTCCATTTCTCTAGATCAGGTAATCCACCAACAATGGCAACACTACTATCTTCTTGCTTTCTATTTCCAAGATTCAATACAAATACTTCACCTTCGAAAACCTTATTCATTGCCATTAATGTCTCTTCCATTATCACTTTCCCATCTTTTCTACTATCTTCTGGTTCTACACACCTCCCTCCAACATTCACCATTATCTTTCCTCCTTTTTTCAGTTTCCCTTTCAATTTCTCCCATGTTTGTGGGTTCTGAAGCTCAGGTATCAAACACCCTTTACTAAACAAATCAACTATTAGCCCAGAATACCCATCTTTCACACTGGCATTCAGCGCATTGCTGATATAGATGAAAAGACGATCTGGGTATTGTTTTTCAACTTTCGAAAGCCCTAAATATTCTCTTCCGACGGATATTACAGATGGGTCTAGCTCGTATCCATGGATAACACCTTGTGGGTATAATTCAAGAATCAATTTCGCAGCTGACCCGGCTCCGAACCCGAGAATTCCTAATGGCCCAGGTGGTAGAATTGGGGGAAGAGTTGCTAGAACGTCGTAATAGGCGTTGGTGATTGATTTGAAGAGGAATGATATGCTGTGGATGTTACCAGGTGCGTCGAGAAGAAGAAGCCGGGAACCAGCTAATGGGTGGTCGGCTCTTCTAGAAACTTCTAGAACCCGGATGTAGTTGTGCCTGGACTTGAATTTGACTAGGGTTTTGATATGTTCCATGGGGATTCCATCATCTTGTTGTTGTTGTTGTTGTTTTGTGGGAGTGATGTATTTGTGATTTGAAGCTTGGATTGGGTGGAATTTGAGAGATATGGGGTTTTGAGGCTTGTGGCGGATTTTGAAGATTGTTGGTAGGGAAGAAGGAAGGAGATGACAGTGAAATGAGGGTTGGATTTGGATGGAGCTTTTGAAGTTTTGTGCTGCCATGGTCATCTCCCCTTAAATGTTGAAGTGTTTGCACAACGAGAACATGAGGAGAGGCAGGTTATAGCACAAGTAGATTTTACATTTTGGAATTTTGGCGATCGGTTTCCATTACAAATTGAATAGAAGAAAATAATGTTTTGAAAAGATAAAATATATGCAACTTTACTCGTATCTAACCACCACTTTATAAACCTCAGTTTTAAACCTTCAAAACACACCTAATTGCAAAGTACCACATAAGCAAGCCCCAATGCCCCCACCCCAACCAGAGCAACATCATCGCTAATCACCTGGAATTAGTAGCAAAGAACCTCGTTGCCTACATAATTAACATACTAATAGCGACTAAACGATAAGTAATTGGAAGCCTAATCAGCGATCAGCGCCCTCCATTTAAGGAACCAAAAAGATGAACAATAATCTTGTTCAAAGAAGAAATGAAACAACCACTGTCTCAAAAGTACCATGGATAAATCCACAGAACTGCACAGATAACTCTTGCAGAACACTGATAATATTTGTATGTAATAAGCAGTATCCATAAGAACAAAGTCTACTTTGTGGTGCACCGGTCCATTTACGAGAGACAGCATTGTGCTCTCACTCATCAATCACTAGCCTATATCCAACTAACTACAATCTACTATGACAACTCATTTTTCTAGTTCCATTTTCAGCAAAAGAGACATCAAAACAATTGCTCATGAGAGGCGAAAGGTCAAATAGCAAGGCTTGTTACTTCCGACCCAAAAATAGTATCACTCATTGCATTTTGAGACGATGTAGAAGAGCTTTGAACTAGGGATGATCATCAACCATGTCATCTGCATTGGCTTGGTCGTCCACATCCCTGCATCACAAGCCATAGCACTTTAATCTAAATATTCTACTAGGCTGGTCCCACAACAGTCATTTGCACATTACAAGGTGCAAACCAGTAAGATTTAAAAGTAACGACTTCCCAAAATGTAAAGACACAATCAGATATGCAGGTGTGCGTAGAAAACACACACATATATTTGGAACTTCACAAAGGTACTCAATGCAACTTGAGCCCATACCTCATGTCAGATGATTCTACTGGAGTAAGATTACTATCTGAACTTCGCTGTCTAGGTTTCTCGTCTTCATCGGCATCAGACTCATAACCATCACCATTCCATATCCGTGGTTTAGGCCTTCGATCCATATTTTCCTCTTTCTGCAATCAGTAGTTCTAGTATAAGATGGGTCTATACACTTGGGAACCGTTTGGTTGGATTAACTATCCTGGATTAGTAATCCTGTAATAACTTATCCACCATGTATATGGGATAACTTATCCCATCACTATGCTATAAATGGTGGGATAAGTTATCCCAAACATGTCGACCAAACGGGACATCAAAATTTTATCCCAGGACTATTTATTCTTATCCCTCCCACCAAACAATTTAATGATCAAGGTGCCACTAACCTCCTCTGGAACTTCTGTTGTAGAAGGAGTGGTCTGAAATGGCACACTAGGTGCATGAGGCAACTGAGAGATTTGCTCAAGCAAAATGTTCCTGCAGCCACCAAGTAATTATGTCAGGTAATGTTAAAAGAATTGCCTTACTCTATAAAGAAAAAAGGTAAGAGGTAAACAACTGTTTGAGTTCAGCAGTTGAGTGAAGAAGAATCTGAGAAACTTATGGATAAGAGAGAAAATTGTATGTCTCAGCATAATATTTCAAAAAAAATGTTTAAAGAGTAAAATAGTTGCCCATCATTAACAAAAAATAAACACAATCAACCGATACTCTTGCTGTCATACTAGTATAATCTAGTTACAGACAGAACAACAGAATTTGTCTCATATACACCCACTGAGGCATCAATTTTCTTTTTTGATAACCGGGGAAGGGCAGCCGCTACCCTTTGGGTGCACAAAGGATAAAACCTCGCTCCTATGCAATATCTCGCAAACAACATAGGAGAGGTAATCCGCGAGCTCAACCCAGAAGACGTTACCCCTGCTTTCGCTGGCAAGGGGTTTCGGACTTGAGACCTCCAATATGGAAGTCCCAAGTCCAAACCACTAGGCCACCCTAAGGGTCCACTGAGGCATCAATTTGATGGAACAGTATCAGGAATAATCTACTATCAACTCTATCTTCTCCAGATAAGGGACAATCTGATGGCGAAAGCCCTCAAACTACAGGAAGTAGTACAATAGTTAAATTACCTCATCTTCTCCAGATCCCTAGGTGAATTCAGATTCTCCATGGGAATTGGTTCAACATGCAGAGTATAATCTGGGCCAAAATATTCATAATACTCGTTGTAAGGCAACTTGTTTTCAGGTTCTACCCCAACTGCAACTGCTGTCTGTAACAAAGAAAAACAGTTGATACTTAGCACATATTATAAACAAATAGTAGTAATAGTAGAGAATCTGAAATGAAGGCGCAAAGAAACAAGAGAGAGAGAGAGAGAGAGAGAGAGAGAGAGAGACCTCATAGCACCAGCACCTAGCGACATTTCTTATAGTATAACCTCCACCACCCAATACCATCAGAGGGACATTGAAGGATCTGAGGTACCTAAGGCAAGCGGCATGGCCCTTGACAGACAAGTTAAAGCAACCCAACCTGTCTCCAGCCAGTGAATCAGCCCCACATTGAAGAACAACAGCCTCAGGTTGGTAGACCTCCATGACTTTTTGTATTGTGGGACGAAATAGTCTACCAAAACTATCGTCATCCATCCCATCATGCAATGGGACATTTAGGGCATAGTACTTCCCCTGATTTGCACCAATGTCTTTGATGTGCCCCGTACCAGGAAAGAAATCCCCAAACTTATGAAAAGATACTGTCATGACTCTATCTGTGGTGAAAAAAGCCTCCTCAACACCATCACCATGGTGAATATCAATGTCAATGTACAATACACGCTGCACAGAAACACTCAGCATTTCAGAGGAACAATAATTCAGAACAACCTCTAATCAAGGCAAAACAAAAAGTAAATCAAAAGAAAAGATCCTGCAAAGCTATAGTTTATAATTGTATGCAACAGCGTTCAGCCGTTCACGCTACAATTATTCAGATCCTATTATTAATATACTTGATCAGTAAAAAATAACAAGTGATCAAGATCAACTAAGTTCCACTTCCTAGAAATCATACATAGTTGTACTTAACCTAGTAAGTAGTAAGTAGTAGTAAAACAAGAGGAGTTCATAAGAATTATTGTGCACATAAAGTTGGAAATAGATTGCAACTTGAGTTTGAACATGTCAATATTTGTTTTCATTTGCTAATGCTTCCATAGAGATGGAACAGATCTGTCCCAGCTACTACAAGGATAACAAGCAGGCATCTCCATATTTCTCCAGCATAAATTTGGCAAAATCAAAGTGAAGTTTATTAGCAAGCTTCCATACTTCAAGTACTCTTAAAGACAGTAACATTTACCCCTTAACATCAAACTTCTCTGAAGTTACACCAAACGCTACAAATCTGAACCAGCCAATCGACAAGGATATGAATCATGAGCATCATGCTTATCCTTAGTACACCTCACCCTCCTCAAAATGGTTTTCCAGAAACTTATACACATTGGCTGGGCCACATACCATATTCACACTGAAATTCTACTACTGAATTTAGACAAGCAAAAACAACATACCCCGTGTAATCCCACAAGTGAGTTCTAAGGAGGGTAGGGTGTACGCAGACCTTAATCCTACCTCACGGAGGTAACTCAGCAAATGTAGACGATTAATAGAAAGTTAAAAGCACCTTTCCCTTATTAAGTACATGATGGTATCATCACTTCTATTCCATAGTTCAAGAAGTCGTCTAATCCCTCTCCCACCTCCCGAATAAGTATCCTGTAATTTCATCTCAACGAAACATGGGATAAACTCATCCTAAAATTAATCCAGGATTAGTTATCCCATGTCTCTCCTACCAAGGAGCCCTAAGAAAATAAATATAGTGAAAGCAGAATGAAAAAGGTAACTATAGGAATAATAAGCATAATGTAGACTCATGTTAATCATCACAATATAAATGAAGCAACAAAATAGGTAGGCACATAAGAAAGGATAATACAATAATCTAAAAACTATTTCATTTCTCAATTATTACCCATTAAAGAAGTACTTAGTAATATACTTTCTATCCAAAAATTTCTTTTCAAAGATTTTTTTAATATATATATATATATACAACAAATACATCTTTATGAACAAGTGGTGCCCTAATATAAATTGGGAGCGAAGCCTTATGGTCGAGCAAGCCATGGCATGTACATTGCTATGAAACTATTCAAGATTTAAAGAAACAACGAAAATGAAAATATTAGCGAGTAAAAAGTTTATACCTTGTGGACTTTGAGGAGCTCAAGAATACCAAGAACAATATCATTCACATAGCAAAAACCAGAAGCTTCACTTTTCTTTGCATGGTGCAGACCACCAGCCCAGTTGATCGTTATATCAGCATCCTGCCGATTAAGCTTAACCGCAGCCCCAATAGATCCACCAGCAGAAGCTTGACAAAACCCAAAAAGCCCATCGAAAACAGGACAATCCTCACCAACATTAAACCGTTTGAGATGACGTGAATGTGTATGGTCATGAAGAGTCTCCGGTGAAACGGTAGCAAGGAAGTCAACATAATCCGGCGAGTGAAAACGTCGGATATCATCCTCTCCCGCCGGAAAAGGACGGCTGATTTCCATACGCCTGTGTAGGTAGTAGTTTACGATGAGATTGTGGGCCATTCTGATACGGTGCGGCTTCATCGGATGACCTTGGCCGTAGTAATAATCGCCGATGGTTGGCTCATAGAAGTAAGAGACACGACGCTTCCTAGCGTCGGTTCCGGTTGATGGAAGCGATGCGCCGCCGTCTACGGTGGAGGAGTCCATTACCCACTGATTTTTGCGTTCGGAGTGAGAGTGAAATGAAATTTGGGATTTTTGCGAGAGACTCGGCAGTCTGTATTGAGTCCAGGAAAATGAAAAGAGAAAATTACTCTCCTTTTATAGATCTAAAAAATTACTCTTTTAACTTCTAACCCTCTTAAAAGAAATTTAAATAATAGCCTATCCTTATAGCAATTGTTATGTTTCCATTAATATCGTGACGACTAACATGAATGTACATTTTAAAGGTAAAAATTCAAGATATTTTAATAAGCGAGACATAATGAATTTGCCTAATTAGCTATAAGTTTTTTTCTCACATACTATATGTATCGCGTAACCATTTTGAACTTATGATAAGTGATAGAGTTCGACATTATTAAATTATTTTTTTTCAAAAAAGAAAAAGTTGGATAGAAGTCATGGTTTATAAATAGGAAGAGAAGGAGAGACGGATTTTTTCATGAGGGCAATGGAAATTGGGGAATCGAACCCTCATAGACAACCTAAAAATTCAAGTAATATATCAATCTTCGTGACTAAATTCGATCATAGATTACATTAACAATATTTCTTTTATAAGATCATAAGTCATTCAACATAATTATAACTTTTCCTCAACAAACAATACAATACATTACACTATTTTCATTTATCGTAACAAATTAAAATATCATGAATCTCTAACTCGCCAAATTAACTTTGCTAATATGTGGCTAATAATTCAAACATGAAACTCAAGTCACATATTAGGCCATGAAGGAAAAGTTTCAAACCTAATTCAAAAGTGGGCCTTTTAAGTTTTAGCATCAAATGAATCGAATTCAATTTTTTTCCTAATCAATCTCATTTTCTTTCAAACCAAACCAAACTTAAAAATTCACATACATAATTAGTTCAGCTATAAACGAAGCAAAGATTTAAAATTTATGAATTTAAGATTTTAATTTATTCAAAAAAGTTGGATATTAAAATGTTAATATTGTATATAATGGTATTTGTGATACAACTTACTTATAAAACGTTTTACTATTAGTAACGATTTATGATTCGTTTATTCTATTCATCTTCACTTTTGAACATTGGATTTTATAATTAAAATAATGTCTACTCATTGTTGTGATATACATTTATCCTAGTTTTGAAAATTTTCCAAAATGAATATTTTCTTTTGGTGAATTAATAGTTTACTTCAGTCAAAAATTTTAAAACAAAGTCAAATATTCACGTATACAGTTAATACAACTGTAGATGAAGCAAGGATGTGATTAATCTATTTGAGTAATCAAATTTTAGTTAATAATATTACACATATAAAGCTAAAAATGAGAAAAGTGACATGACATGCTTTTTTGGCCAATATTTCCAATATCTTTTTTTTTTGTCAATTTTTTTAGTGTTTTTTCTTATATTAAAATTAAAAATGTTGCATTAGATTACTGATATAGTCATTTTCTTCTATTTTTACTATGTTGCCTTAAATTGCCTTGGTAAAGTATATCAATCAATGTAATGAATATTGATATTTAAAAGGTATATTCATCATTTTATAAATAAATGCTAAAATATGAAAAAATATAAACATAAAAAAATAAAAATACTTATTACAATTACATGTTTTATATTTATTTGGGGGAAAATATTAAATATTATCTGATACAATTTCTAATCGTTTATGGTTATTCCCGTGGGCTAAAATTTTTTTATTAAAAAGATTAAAATGCAAGGCAATGAATTTTTCTATTTCCTTATTAATTTCTATATAATAATTATTATCCTAAGATTTCTCTAGAGTCTGAACTCACTAAATTAAAATAGGTAGAATTAGGAAATATTATTATTTTGTAAATATATTATTTAATTAATAAATTAGTATTTATTAATTTAATGAGTGTTTAAGATTCAATGAATATTAATTTTAATTACATTAAAATCATTGTATCGTATTAATTTATGTATCATATTTATTAAATCTACATAAAAAAATAAATTTATTATTCATAAAGTACATTGAATACATCAAAGTTCTTCTATCTTGCTAAATTAAGTATTATATTTATTGAATTTAAATGACAAATAAATTCATTACACATGAAACACAATATATGCATACGATTCATTGTAATATACTTTTTTGTTAAATGATTTGTTGTAAAATAAATTCAATGATTCAATGATTCATTGTATAAATAAATATAATTAATGTTTATTATTTTTTAATAATTAAATATTTTTCCTTAAATGTTTAGAAAAAACATTCAATGTATGATGGTGAGAAAATAAATTATATAAGCAATATAAGAAATTTTTTGGAATGATAATATATATTTTTGTTAAATGATTCATTATAAAATAAATTCAAAAATTTAATGATTCATTGTATGAATAAATTCATTGTGCAAATGTTCACTGTTTCTTAAATATTATGCATTGCATTTTTACCAAAAATGTTCAATGTATGATGTGTAAAAATAAACTATATAAGCAACATATATAGGAAATTTCTTAAAGTAATACCCAAAAATGAATTTTCATTTAAAAGGTCTCAACAAATCAACTATGACACAATCAAATACTTAAAATATTATGCGAGTACAAAAGAGATCATTTTCACATTCACTCAAAAAGATTTGCAATCATGACAACATCAAAACTTTTTGAATGCAATGAAAAAAGTTATAGTCGAGCTTCAACAAGTGTTAAATTTTAACAAAAATAAAACACGATAAAATCATATTTCACTATATATATTGTCTTATATAAATTTGTACTTTTAAAGAATTGTTAATTTATAATATTAATGACACCATATATATTTATATAGAAGTATTCTAAATATATATATATATTATAAACTTATCGAAATGAATAATTTTTTTCATTGTCTCAAGTGAGAATTTAAAAAAAAAATTATCTTAGAGAAATTATTAATTTATCAAATATTAATTTAAGTTTACCATGTTTTCTTTTATATTGCTTCGATTTTCTTCTACCTAAAATAAATTTAATTCAATAGTTATGAGCTGCACAAACCTTTTTTATACATATTCCTTTCCCATTAGAATCCAAATTTCACCCCACTTTTCCTTAACACCTTATTCCTCTTTCTCTGTTTTTTTACCTTTTATTTTCAAATTCAAATTTTAATAATGGAAGTGCATAACAATTTCGAAAATAAATAAACAAATAAATTTATTAGTACTTAATTTTCCTCATGAAGTCGTTGTAAAATGAATATTACGTTACGAATTAAAATTGTAAGAAATGCAATATTTTGCACCTCATTGTAAGACCAAATGACCAAGGGAATTTATTTTAACGAATCCGAAGCCTAAAGGGTAAAAAAATTAACAAAAATTTCAAAAGGACACATGAAATTTTTTCTAATCAAAAGGGTAAAATCGCTACTTCGCTACTGAGGTAGCGATTTTGATCTGTCAACGGCGTCAAACAACCATTTTAGTTAGAAAAGAAATTGATATGCCCTATTGGAACTTTTATCGATTGTTGTAGACTATTTATTTTTATGATTATTCTTAATATTATTAGATAAACATATTTCATTGATTTAATAAGGTTTTTTAAAGTCACTCAAAGTACGGATAAATTCACTAGCTAGTAATTAAAAAAAATTAGACAACACTCAATCAATTATAAGATTAGAATTTTTATTAAGACAATTTAGATATTAGAAAATAGAAACAATCCAAAGAGCCGAAGTTAACGTTTACTCTATATACATAAAAAGTAATTTTATGCTAATTGAGTATAAAATTTACTTTAATTAAATTCTATCATTATAATCCATACAATCAAAGACTAATTTAGGACCAAACATGTAACATGTTAGTTGTTAGCTAAACACTCAAAAAGAAATTGTTCACATAAACAAAAATACAAAATTGAGTGTCAAAAAACAAAAGAATTATCGTCAGCAGCTTAGTAGTTGACATAATCATTTTTTTAATTCAGTGTTCGATTATTACATTGGAGTCCGATTAAATTTAGATTCACATAGAAAAGTTTCACACTGAGGGGTAAAACACTCTCTAATAAAGGTGACTTTGCCCCGTTGACCGACCAAGAGTTCGAGACCTCTGATTAAAGATAAAAGAGTACTTACCACTTCACCAGAACCATTGTCGGTGACATAACCATTCTTTGGTTAGTACATAAGAAATGTCTAGGTCAAATAATTACGTCTTTAACTTCAAACTAAGGTTACTATCCTTATTATAAAATGTTTGATTACTTTTAAGATTCCATATGGTCCCAAACCCTTTCTAATTTCCTCTAATATTCCATCTTTCATAATAATCCATTTGCTTCAAGTCTAAAGTTGTTATATTAGAGTATCTTAAGAAGAAAAAAAAGCCTCTATTCTTTCACTAATCCTCCAATTTAGTAATTGATTGTTTGTTTACTAAAGTTTCATATTCCCCATCATCAAGACCAATTTAGTTATGATTTGACACAACTTTAATTATCTACAAATATAGGTCCACCACCCTGACCCTAATTACTTTAAATATATTTGATCTGTTTTTTTTTTTCTTTTCAATCTCAAATTCATGTAGTTAGCTTCTACAAAAAGGTTCAAAGTTTGGTTTGAATTTGGAAGTACGGATTAAAATGAGCTGAGTTATTAACCCACTCAAAAGTTACTTAAGTTGAAATAAGCTTAAATATGAATCAAAGCTCAACTCATCCAATACAGAGTTTTATATTATTGATTTTGTATTATGGTTATATATATCATATTTGATATAACAATGTCTTTTTGAAAATATTTTGATAAAATTTCTCATAGATTAATTTGGGTTAGATATCAACCAATTTTTAATAAGTTGAAATGAATTAGACTGAGTTAACAAATACACAAGTCAATGATCATTTCAAACTTGAGTTAGTTGAGCGAGTTATGATTTTATGGACTAATTTTATCATCTCTAGATGTGAGTTTAATTGTAAAGAAAATTGTTGCATGGGTAGCATTTTTGGCAAATTCTTTTTTTATAAAAATAAAATTACTTTAACTGCAACGTTTTATTTCAAAAATTATTTTTTTAATATCGCTGCCTAGACAGCGATTTAAGGAAATGTATTATACTTTTTTGGCAAATCGCTGCCAAGACAGCGACTTGTGTGGATTTTTTTTCTTTCTTTCTTTTTAAAAATCTCGACGACTATTTAGTCAAATAACTTTTATTAAAATATTGCTGGCAATCATTTTTTTAAAATTCGTTTTAAATGTTGGTGAATCAATTTTAAAAAATAATTATACAATTTCTTTTAAAAAAATTGGCACTGATTTATTTTTTAAAAAAAATCCACCAAGCAGCGATTTTTTATAAAAAAAAATCACGAAAATAGCTGCCAAGAAAATTTTTTCACTAAAATGCTGTTTTTTAATTATTTTTTTTAATATATAAATGCTGCAATTGCAGTGATTTAAAAAAATAGATTTTTTATAAAGAAAAATTATTTAGTGAAATCTTTATTAAAGATTATAATGCAATTTTTATTTTGATCAACATCAAAAATGAAAAATCACCAAAATTAAAATGGCTTTTTAAAAAATAATTGGCAATGATATTCTTACAAAAGAAAATTTACTAGAAGCGTTTTTTTAATTAAAAAGAAAAAAAACTTTTTTTTTATAAAAATATTGATTTTAATTATTTTTTAAAAAAAATCACCGACATTGAATATTTCTTTAAAAATAATTGGCAGTTATAGTTTTAATAGCTGCCAAAGGTAGTGATCTTTAGAAAAAAAAAGAACATTTCCGCATAAACCGTTGTCCAGGCAGCTATTTTCAAAAAAAAGTTTCACTAAAATTACTACTTAGGCAGCAATTTTCTTTAAAATAAAAAAGAAAAAAGATATGAACAAAATCGTTGGTAGATCAGCGATTTTGACATAATGGCGTGACAACAAAATCGCTGCGTCAATGGCGATTTTGCCCTTTTGGTTAAATTTTTTTTGATATACTCCTTTAAAATTTTTGATAATTTTTTTATCCTTTAAGCTTCGGACTCAAGAAAACAGTCGATTATATATGAAGAAACATCTTCATGGAATAATATTTTAGGGATTAAAGTTATAAACTTACATGACAAAATAATAATACTAATTGGATCAATAATTATGCGTCAATGCATGTTTGGTGCGCTTTTTTATTTTTATTTTTATATACACACTCTTATTTCAAATGCAACTTATTTTTAATTCCACATTCTATATATCCGTAAGCTAATACATGACTCTCTACGTATTGATCAATTATAAAATGTGTGGATGAAAAATAAAGAGTTGTGATTTTTATAAAAAGTTATAACTTTTTAAAAGTTGTGATTTTAATAAAGAGTTGACTTTTATGAAACATTGCGAGTTTTACGAAGAGTTGTGACTTTTGTGAAAAACTGACTTTTATAAAATATTGTGACTTTTCCATAACGATACGACTTTTACAAAGATAATGACTTTTGATTTTTCAAGAGTATTATGACTTTTCTGACAAAACATGTTAAATAATTGTTCACACAATTTCTTGTTGTCTATAAATAATGGGGGTTTTCCTCTTTCCAAAGTACAATTTTTTCTCAACTTCTAAAGTTTTGAACTTCATCTTTTCCGCAAACAAATTTTAGTGTAGTTTACTGTCAATTTCTGATATCGCGATTTTATGTATTGATATACCGGTAATAAAATTATTTTATTTTGAAAGGATATATTCCATTAACATCAGATACTTTAAAGGAATAATTTTCTTAAAAAAACACAATAAATTCAATTGACTCAATTTTCTTATTTGAAAAAGAAATCTTGTGTATTATCTTTAATCTGTTTCAAATTCTATTTTCTTTATCTGTAATTTCTAATTTTAAAAATACTTTTTAAAATAGTATCGTTTCATATCAAATTCTCAAAAATTATTGTTCTAGGTATCTTAATAATACCAACTTAACAACACATACATTAATATACTCATACGCATTCTAATTTGTTATTAAAGTAGTCTCTATAACCATATTATATTCTTCTAGATATATTGTGCAACCCCATTTAATAGCACTGACTATGACCACTCAAATATGTATAATTTATTTTGAAATCTCAAACTTATTTTTTTATAAATTTTGGTATCCATTATCCTAGTCAAGCATGTCAGATGAAATGGTATGGCGTGGTTGTATTTGTAATGTTACGTACTGCATAATTAAACACATAAATGGCAAAGTTAAGTAAAATTGATCTTTTCCTACGATTTTTTAAGGTAGGGCCCTTTATGAATTAATTAGGAAAATCATTTTTCAAAATTCTCTTTCAGTCACACTACCTTACCCCCGAGTACCCCTAGCACATTAACCTACCACCTTGTAACACACCCTACCCCACCTTGATTGACTCGAAACTCAGATTCGATATTTCTCAATCTGAGACCCAACCCAATTTGAGACCCCATCTGTATCCAACCCCAGCCTGACCCTAACAAGGGTTGTAACATCGATTCGAGACCCTCCCCAGCCTGGTACCCGACTCAGAATTGTAACCGACCTTGAATCGACAAAGGACCAAACTTTCGATCCCAACCAAAGACTTGACCTAACTACGAGTTGGGGTTAGGGTCAAGTCTCGTTGTCAGAGCCTTGTTTCATGATTGAGTCGATTCGGGTACTGGGTTAGGGTCAGGTCTTGGAATTGGGTTGGGTATCGAGTTTGCATATTAGCTAGGTTGAGGTCGGATTTCGAGATTTGTGTTAGCTAGGGGTTGGGACATGGGTCCTGGGTTTTATAGTATTTATCTAAGTTATACCTAAATTTTTGGGACAATACTTTTTCGTTACTAACCATACACCAGAAAATACCTCCTTCGATTTACAAAATTTATACACCATTAAAATTATTTGAATTATATATAGCTGATATTAAATTCCTTTTAATCTTTTCTTATCTTATTCTGAATTCCTTAGTAAAAAACTTTTAACTCCGGCCACACTAATCATCTTAAGGACAAGTTGGGTTAACTTTTGAATAGAAAAAAATGACATTAAATATTCCGTAACTAGATAGTATGAGTTTGTTTTCAAATTATAATAATGAATCTTGAAAATATATTAGTAGTATTTATTTTCTTACTGAGAAAGACTTTGCATGCAAGCAAGCAAGCAATATACATAATTGAATTATTTCCAACGAAAATTGCTATACGTAGTTGTTAGCTAGTATTTGTTCCTTTTTCATCACACCAACAAAATATCCATTATTAAGTATATACTGTACATAAGCCAAATTACATCACACAAATCCTTTTCACATCCCTTCCCTTTTTTGAGTTTTTCTTTGTTTAAGAGTCAAATTTATATACAAGGACCCTAGACTTTTTTTTGTCGGTCGATCTTCATATTTATTCATTTTCACTATCATCCACAAATGTCTTATATATGTACAACAACCATCTAGAGAGATATGATCGCGATATATAATATTTTTTTATTTTTTAGATATATTACAATTAGAAATTTTGAGTTTGAATTCTTAATAATAATATTTTTCTTAATATCAATCATTATTGTATACTAATTTAAAATCCTCGTATAAATTTAAGTAGATGTCTCGAAATAATCCGATACCACATAATAAACTTTTATGTGGATAAATGACTAAAGTCGGCCAAATGCATTAAATTTCCTTTTATTTCACCTTGCGTAACGCCTTTCTTCAAGTTTGAAAAACTTGTTCTTTTTCCTATCGAAAAAAATGGTCCCAGAAGATACTTAAAGTATTTCTTCCTTTTTATTCAATAAAAAAAAATGTGATACTGAATCTTTTAGAAGAAAAAGAAAGTGTCAAATAAAAACAAGAAATGGTCCAAATATAAGTATTGTTTGTGAAATAAATTGATCCTAGTCTAGTAAGTAGTAACACTAACAAAACTCAATCATAATAGACAAACTTCTTAGAAAGACGGATTTCGAATTTAAAATTCGTATATTTGATTTAATGTTCATGAGTCGTGAAATTTTGTTATACGTGTGTATTTAGTGGGTTTTTTTTTTAATAAATATATAAGATTTGAAATAAAGTTATAAAATCTTTTGCATATGATTCAAAATAATGAGAGACAGATGATTTTGTAGTCCTTTGGTTGGTTATTAAAAGATAAAGCTTGTATTTAGAAACAGATGTAATGTTGAAAACACCAAATTCATTTTGAACTCAGAGATTTTCAACACGGAGTATAAATGTAGTTAAAGAAGTTTATCAAAATTGTAATGTATAGTAGGTATGACTTCATGATTTTAAGAGTATAATCGGTTCAATGCTAACATGTTAAACTCGTAAAATTTAAATCTTGAATTCAAAACTTGCATTTGCTTTTCCTATTATAAAATTGATCCCATCTCTCTCTCTCTATGCCCCAATAATTAGTGAAATATAAAGATAGTCGGGTGTGTAAATAAAGTCCTATATTAATAGCCGATAAAATTAATAAAATACACATAAGATGTAAGACTTGTTAATTATGTGAGAAAATCGCGAAGACTTGACCCAAAGCAGATAATCTATAGTACTTTAGCTTCTTCTTCCCCTTGAAAGTTCAAATAATTATAAAGAGCCCAATGATATCTTAATATACAATCCAAAAGGCCATCACCAAATTTGCGTAAAAACCACTTAATTGCCTCACCTAGCTTCTCTTCTCTCTAGCTCTTTAACCTTAAATTCCATCTTTCACTTCACTCCACACTTGTTGAAATTATATATATTTCTTGGTGAAAGTTATAACCTTTGTAATTTAGTTATAACTTTGTAATTAGCCTGAATATGATCTACTTCTTGTTAGATCATTAATTTTTTTGAAAACCCTAGTCCAATGGGGCGTCACTCTGTTTTTGTTAAAGAAAAAACAAGGAAAGGATTGTGGTCACCAGAAGAAGATGAAAAATTGTACAATTATATCACTAGATTTGGTGTTGGATGTTGGAGTTCAGTCCCTAAGCTAGCTGGTATTATCTTCTTACCATTTCATTAATTTCATTTAGGTTACAGGTTCGAGTAGTAGAAGCAGTGAGCCACTAATGTTTGTATTAGGATAGATAGACCGTATGGGGGTGCAATCCTTTATTGAACCTTGCTAATGCGGGATGCTTAGTGTATTAGACTGACTTCTTTGTTGGTATATATATATAGTAATGGAATTGGAATGATGACATTTTGATAGTGTGAGAAATCCTTGTAGGTTTACAAAGATGTGGAAAGAGTTGCAGATTGAGATGGATAAATTACTTGAGGCCTGATCTTAAAAGAGGAATGTTTTCACAGGAAGAAGAGGATATGATCATTACTCTACACAAAGTTCTTGGGAACAGGTCATTAATACTTGTTTCTTATTAGATAAATGTAACTTACTCATATGTTATCTTTTCATATGAATTCATTATGCTTTACTTGAACCGCTGGTCTATCAGATCCATGATCTCTACCTTCACAAGGTAATGGTAATGGCAAGATTGCATACATACCACCTTTCTCATACCCTACTCGTGCGATTACATTGTTGTTGTTGTTTGTATAAAGACCAAAGAAGAATTTTGAACTAAAGATGAGGTTCTTTCACTTGTTTAATTTCCACACCCTTTTGGGTTGTTTTGACAAGTGTTTATTTGTTAATTCTTTTGGGGCCAGATGGGCACAAATTGCAGCAAAATTACCGGGGAGAACAGATAACGAGATAAAGAATTTCTGGAATTCAAATTTGAAGAGGAAGCTAACAAAGCAAGGCATAGATCCAAATACCCACAAGCCACTAAGTGAAAATCATCAAGGAAGAAATGAGACGAATTGTACAGATAAGACCTCAAGTTTGCTGATGCCCAAGCTCCCAAATATGTCAAATTCAGCTGAAATAGAGCAACCATTTCATTTCAATAGTAAAAGAAATTTCAACGGCGAAGCAATTACTAGAGAGTTAACAGAAGTTTCAAAAAAACAACTTGTGAGTAAACAAGTCTTTGATCCTCTGTTTCTGTATGAGTTCCAAGCAAATGTGAATCCAATTGAACCTTATGCTCATCATCACAACCAAACTGAAGGGAATCAAGATTTTGGGTTTTGCTCAAATTTTCAACATGGACACATGACAACAGAGAGTGATATTTCTGATAGCTCAACTTCAAGAATGAGTACAAGTAACAGTTCAAATACTATGATTAGCCATTATAGTTCTGTTGGAATTCAGATGAATGAAATGTTGGAATGGGATGCTGACAACAAAATTGATTCTCTTATTCAGTATCCTTATGTTGGTATCAAGAATGAAGAAAATTACAGTAATAATAATAATACATTGAGTGGGGAAAATCTTGATGTGTTCCACCATATCTAAAATTTTGTAAATTTCATCTTCTTATATATATACATAGAAATGTACAAAACTTGCATCTTCTTTGAGAAGTTTTGGTCAAATATTACTTCATGCTATCTGTCAAACAGAACATAGTGTCCTTAACGTACTTTTTAACTAAGATTAGATGACACCAAGAACAAGCTACTAAGGCTTTTGCATTTTTCAAAGTTCAGTTAGTCTGACTTTGATATCTCTTATATTCACATACAATCAAAAGTTAAAAACACACCAAAGTCAACAGCTATTATCAACACGCGTGTAGAAAAGTTGGTTTTGCATTGAATACGTAGAAATATTAGTTTTCCGAAATAAGAATGAGCAAGGTCAATGAACAGTACATGCTTTGCTAAAACATGTCATTTACAGTAGCAATATCCATGTGGAAGCACCAATTCTCAGGACTCTATTGAAAGAAAACAGAAATTGAAGTTTGCGTATTCTGTGTATGCGCAGCAGATAATACGGAAGGACTACTTTATGAACCAAAAACCCTTCAAAGCTTGGCAGTCAAACCAGTGGTAGTGGGCTTTGATTCACCATTTTCTGAAGCATCGCTGTCTTTGCTTTCTGAGTCACATCCCCGTGGTGGAGGTACATCTACAGCTGGAGAGCAGTTAAAGAATCCATGCGGCTGCATCAAACAGAATTAAGCATTACTTAAACTAGAGAGGAGTCATAAATCCATATTTCCAGCATTTTATTTGATTGATCAATCAGACATGTTTCAGTCCAGAATTAATTAGGGAGATCGGTTCGTCAATTTTCACAACTCTTTTAGATTTAACACAATATATAACCAGAAGCTAGATGATGACAAAGATACAAACATAAGCACATAACATCTGTGACTCCGGAATACCTGAAGCATAAAGCCGATATGTTCAACGGGCATAACAGGCCAGTCCTCCAATCTAGGAACATGCGTGATTCCAAAAACATACCTGTGATAAACTATGTATAGATCAGAACTGAACTTCAAGGAATAGGTAACTTCCCAAACACATTTTTAAACAAAGGATCAGCGTAGGAACATGAAGTTCCAGATCTGGAGTGTTACGAAAATTAAGCCTGCACCTTCAATGTAATATTATAATTTGAGGGTTGCCAAGAAACTAACCAGAGAACAATATCACTTTCTTCCAGAGAGCGATCTTCCTTAACCCAAGAAGCTAATCCCTCACCAACACGTGGATTTTGATTAGGGAACTCTCCCCCTGGAAAATCTTCTCCGGGTGCATATTGTGTAACCCACAGATTGTGCTTCAGAAATGCCGCTCTTCTCAAGAACTTAGCCTCAGGACCAGCCAATGGCAAACAGTTCTGACCAGGTACCAGCTTGTACCCTGTTAGCTGACCTGTTCTGTTGGATGTTCTTGTGTTCCTAACCTACAAATCAAATGTTCACAGTCAAATTGATGGCTCCAGTTCTAGGGAGAGGGAATGCTCGTAATGGAATTTTTCCATCCTAAAAAGGACACAACGATTGATCATATGACCATGACCAAGGACTTTAGCTCTCTCAACAGTCAGTGGTCATTTTTAAGGATCACATTCTACTATGAACATAATGTCTCAGCAGACTCTGCTAGGAAAGCAACATGAAATGCTGTTTCTGTCAAAAGAAAGGAGGATACAGGTGAGGCTTCTTACAATCCAATGACGAGCAGATAAAGGATCACAGTCTCGCATTGCTTGCAATTCAGACCTAAGCTGTGTTTCTTCGGCATAGAATGCATTATTGTGAACATTTTCCTTCCCAGGTTCTTCAACTTTGAGATTTACTTCAACAACCTGGAGAAATACTCAGAATAAAGAAGTTAAGAACTGGAAACTGGAGGTGAAATTACTTGGATTTTGTTTGAAGACAGAAATTGCTTAACTTTCAGATGCACAAGAAAACTCGTTAAAAATACCTGATTGTGTGCTTCTCCTGGCTTACAATCAACTGCCATATTCATACGAGCAACAAAGAAGTGCTGATGAACAGGTGCATACAATCCTGGTGATATTGTGGTGCCATATTTTCGAGACTCTCCAGGTTGCAATGCTCCCAAACTGAGAATTCCTGTGAGTTTGACTTCTGCTTCAATTTTCCCATCCTGCAGCCACAAAGAGTATGTATCATTTCAAAATGGTCAGTAGAGCTAAACATAATAGATGAGAACAAATCAAGAGAGTTCTGGTGGATGGATGAAAACTTCTGCCACTCACCATTGTCTCTGGCTAAGCCCTCCAACTCTCTCCCCCCCCACCCCCATAAAAGAAATAAAGATATAAAAGCACAAGAAAGTAGCCCAAATAACAGTGCCATTATTTGAATCTAGATCAATCAAGCAAATTGGATAAATAGATTCTCTTAGAAAGCATAAGAGAATCATACTTCTACTTGCTTTCTATTCTTTGAAATGGTCTAAATAAAATGTGATAACATTTAAATGTCACCTGATTTCTTTAGAACATGTAAACAAATGAACATTTCCTGATAACGATTTTCTTATTCTTGCCTGGTAAAAGTGCCAGTAGAATCCATATTCATAATTGGCCACAGTGCAAATAAAAGAAACTGTCAGTCGTCTAGACCGTCTAACTTCAGCAAGGCCAGTTCTCCAATCCTGATGCTTCCAAAGCATCCCGTGATCTTCCTCATGCAAACATACACAATTTTTGATGGTTTCTACTCCTCCAGTAAAATTTGTAAAATTGGCATCAAAGTACTTTATGTATCCTAAACAATCGCATCCCTGCAGTGGTGTTTTAGTTATATTAGATTTACAGTTAAGAAGTCGAATGCACAACTAAACCATAGAATTGTCAATTACCCTCTTAAGTGAATGGGCATTCTTTCCAAGGCCATCTTCTCCTGCATCAAATGCATTTTTTCTGTAATGTGGATCATTTGGATCCCCATAGGGGACAACCATCTCCACAAAACTCAACCTATGGGCTATGGATCTTCGTCCCCTGCTACCATCAAGATATGCCACAGAGTGTATAACCAAACCCTCCCTAGGGGTGAAACCTACTCGGAAATTCCACTGTCATACATAAAGTGAAAGAACGGCCACATTAATATACAGGCAGAATCCTTCATTGCATATGAGACTGGAAAAAGAATTTACCTTTTGCCATTGAACATAGTTCCCATCGACGCGAAAGCTTGGACCCTCTGGCTGAATAATTTGTAGGGGTTTCACATCACTTCGGTCAACCCCTCCTCTTGTCTCACCGGCAGTGTAATTCCTCAGTGGATCAGCTGGAAGTAAAGGTACAAGTTTGCGGTCTTCGAACTCTATCACCTGCATGATTTGCACATCAACCAGCACATGTATACCTTCAACTGGTCTTGCATATCCATTTTCCATTGGGCAGTAGCTCTCTGTTCTGCAGAATATTAGTGGTTTGGCAAGCCTGCGGCTAGGAGCATCAGCTTCACTGTGATAACCAACGCACCTGTAGAAAACATATTCAGGTAAAAATGCAATTATATTAAAAAAAACAGTTCTTAAAGAAGAAGGAATGGGAAAATTCAAGAATATTTCAACTAACCAGGGGTCAACCATCACAAGGTCCATGTCATCAATACCCCTTCTCTTCATTGCTTCAATAAATGGAGGATAATTTTTAACCACAGATTCACAGTCAGCATACTCTTGTGCATCCTACAATCAGAATAAAGTTGAGATCATTTGTAAAAACGAAGGATTACTGAAATCTACATAGATTACATATATACAACATAGAATTTGTAAATTTTAACATTCTTTTGGGTTAACTAAAGCAGAACATTTTATGCAAATTTTGTTCTCCTTTTGGTTAAGCTCTATGTTCAATATGACGGGAAAGAAAGCACAGTACATTAAGAAGAGAGAATATGTGAATTAATATATGAAAATAAAAATATACATAGGATAGGCAAGTACAGGAATAGGTAAATGCATTACGAATAAAATATGATTAGCTCCCGTTATATATTGATTGAATCAATTGCTCAACTTGCATGTATAAGTACACTTCATTAGCTTCTGGAATCAGAATAGAATGTTCAATTGGCTCATATTGTCTCTCCCAATTGCCTAAAATCCTTTAGGCCAATACAAGAAAAGACAAATTCTACAGTTCTACTGACTATTTTGTTTCATGTGCTGTTTAGAATCTCTAGAACATCAGTATCACAAGGCCACTTGATAGTACCACAACAACATATCCAATGTACTTGGTAGAAACTAAAGAAACAAAAATTAACACAAGGAAATTCAATTAAATGTTCCATTAGGATGGTGGAGGTATTCACTACATCATTTTTTTCTTAAATTACTTGGTGGATCTTGCCAACTGAACATTCTAAAGAATACCAAAAGATGACATCACAAATATGCTTGAAATTCATGTGTAATTATTAGAGCTTAGGGTGAAAGCATTTAGCTTGAAACATAAATAAGAACTTTGTATTGCTCTTACTTTGAGTCCCGCATCATTTCTTTGGTAACCTAATTGCATCTTCTGTTCATGTACTTCTAATCTTTTGAAGTTCTAAGCATGAGAAGTGCATACCATAGGTGGTTGAACATCTGGAATAACTTTTGATGAGATCACTTTTCCCCTGTGTTGTCCACCTCGAACAGCAGCATGTACTTCAGTTAGCCGAACAATCCATACGCTTGTCTCGTTTGTTTTCTTATTGTAAACAATAAGTCTAGCATGCCTTGGAGGTAGTTTAGAAGGAACAAGAAGTCCTCCTTTGGTTCTGGGCATCAATGATGATTGGAAAGGTGGGTAGAAATAGGCATCTGCCAGTGCAACAAAAGTTTTATCTGGTTCCAACAGAACCACCTCAACAAACCGCATGCCATCTCTGACCTAAAAGGTTTTTGCAAAAAGTTAAAAAGACACAAAAAGAGTTGGTGGAAATTTAGAGCAAAAGATGTCCTGTTGTTCAATTGATGCTTTTTTGGTTGTTCTACACAACAAATGGATGTAAAAGAGATGGTGATTAATTAAAAACCTCAGGCGTATCACCGGCAGCTCTAACAGTTGCCACAGCCACAGAGATCTCAGCAGCAGTTAAAGGGTCCAAAGGATGACAAGTATGAGCTCTATGCATGATTTGAATCCCTGCATAAACATGGAATCATCAAGCATTCAACATCTTACTAACTACTCCAATAACAATAACAAGATCCTTCCATTAACATTTTCTTCTTATTTGTTCATGATATTTTTTGAAGTTACTTCATCTATATATGCGTTTTGCAACAAAAATAAGAAAATCGGTCACATCTGCACAAAACAGAGGAAGGACATCGTAGATTGACAGTCCATATATATATAGTTCAATAAATGCACTAAAGTGAAACAAATGGATATACAAAACATGTCTCATATAATTTGAAATTTAGGCACAAGTTGATTGATTCATTTTCAATTTAATAGAATAACACTCTACGTCAATAATCTCAGGGTAAAATACAATACATATAAATATATATATTTTGGACCATGCAATTGTACACTTAAACTGGGTAAGTTCAAAAGTAGACCCAACTATTGACTAAACAAAACTTACTTCTCCAATACCAAAATCAACCCCGTGAGCACAAAAATCACATGAAATTTCTCGATAGCTATGATAAATAATTGAATATAACCAACTCAGTGAATCGGTTACCGAGAAAATCATAAATCATAAACAAAAAAAAGAAACTAATGCATCTGAATGGTCATTTCCATCCGTAAACCTCACGGAAAATGCAACGCAATCAACTCAGTGATGTAAAGCGGTTATCGAGAAATCATAAATCACAAACAAAAAAGAAGCTAATGTATCTGAATCACCATTTCCATCCGTAAACCTCACGAAAAATGAAGCTCAATCAACTCTGTAAATCGGTTACCGAGAAAATCATAAATCAAAAACAGAAAAGAAGCTACTGCATCTGAATCGCCATTTCCATCTGTAAACCTCACAAAAAATGCAGCACAATCAACTTAATGAAGCGGTTATGGAGAATATCATAAATCACAAACAGAGAAAGAAACTAATGCATCTGAATCGCCATTTCCATCCTAAAACCTCACGAAATTCATACATGCAAATAGTCAAACAACAAACAGATACAATACAATGTTATATACTCCGAATTCCTATCGTCAAAATTCAAATTACACACAAAACACTCGCATTAATGATTCATTACCTTTGCTAGACGCAGTTGCCGGTGTTTGTTCCTTCTGATCGTCGACGACGACGGAGTCAACAGCGGAATCGGAAACGGAGACGGCAGTATTCTCACGACGGACAACAGAAACGGAGGGCGGAGGGATGAAAGAAGCAGCAGCAGCAGCAGCAGTATTAGTAGGAGTAGGAATCACGTTTTGTGAGGTTTCAGCCATTGCGACTACTACTTATACTGTGATGATCACAGTGTACTGACGGTTCAATTATTCACGCGCTTCGCTGCACTCAAAATCAGTGACTGATCGATCAGCAAATATTCTGTTGTGCTTTTTCTCGCCACTCTCCTTCTGCAAATAGTTTGTTACGTATGTGCTATGGCACTATGCTCAGAGATTAAGTTTGTGACAGTTTATTTTATTTAGATTTCCAAATTATTTAGGAGTGCTAATAATCTGGGAAAACAGTTATTTAAGCCTATCTATTCTCTATTCTTATGTATTATTTGACTTGGTATGATATTTTTAAAATATATAATTATGAAATTTGATATTTTTATAATATTATTTGACTTAGTATGATATAATTTAGATAATTATGATAACTTATCGATTCTCTAGTATCTAATTATATGATTAATCAATATGATTGTAAATTATTTATTTACTTTAGAATAAATTATTTTTAATTAAGTTTATTTGTTTGAATGGAGTAGAGAGAAAAATATATCAAATAGAATGAGAATATTAAAGTGATCTTTTATTAATTAATTATTATAGTCATCTTGACAAGAGTTTCTCTACTCACACCTCACTCGTTACTTTTAATTATTAGATTGTGAATTTAAAATTTAAATCACGATAGAGGAAAAAAAATGACTCCGAAGGAATAAAAATAAAATATATAATTTTATACTTGTAGAGAGAAATATTTTCGAAGGTGGCTCACATGCAGTTATGTCATATTTCTTTGTTTGACTAGTGAAATTAAGGAGTTATAATCCCCACTTTAATTTCCTAATTTTCAAGTACCCAATTTTTCATTTTTTTAAAAAAATATTTGATCTTTATAATCAAACATCTATTATAGGTTTACATATGAATTGAGAGAATTTTTTTTGTGTATACAACAATGTGCATCTCATTATTTATTTTTTGGTTTGATAAGTTGAATTAATGAGTTGATCACATGTTATCATGAGGTAGAAAATGATTGAGTAAAATGTTAAGGGGAGAAAAATAAGAGAAATATGGCAAAGTCAAATATATATGAATCAAATAAATATAACATGGCAAAGTCAAATGTGAAACACATTTTTGTTACATAATTTCTAGGAGAAAGGGTTTGATATATTCCCTCAATTTTGTCATTTGGAGCTAATATACGTTTTGTTATGAAAGTGGATCATATATGTTGGATCATATATGTTCTTACCGTTATATAAATGACTCACATATATTCCTGTCGTTATAAAATGGCTCACATATATCCTTCATTTAAAGGAAGTTAAAAAAATTAGTTTAAATTTATATTTATTACTTTTAATTTTAAAAAAATTGTTTAGGGATATATATGATTATTCTATCAAAGTTCAAGGTATATTTTAATTTTTTTCATACATAAATTATTTTTTGACTTCTTTTATTTAATTATTTGAGTTTCTTATTCTTATTTTTTTTCTTTCATTCCTTAGTTTAAAGAAAAAAAATTAAACTATTTTTTTGTCTATATTGTAATTTGATTTTTGTATTAGAAGAAAAAAATTTGGTCATCTACAATAAGTTTATAAGAATATTAGTGAAACATAAATAAATTTGATTATCAAAATAATAATTCTAAATTAGTCATTGAAACAAAAAATATATATATATTTGACGAGGATTAAATTTACTCATATGAAAGTAAAATTTTTAGAAAAAAATAATAAAAAGTTAGATTTAAATTATTTTTTTTCATTTTCGTTAGAGGAAAAGGGTATATGTGAGTCATTTGTCTATAAATAGGGATACATATGGGTCATTTTCATGACAAGAGATATATCAGTTCTAAATGACAAAGTTGAGGAGTATATGATGTCATTTTCCCTAATTTCTATTTTGATTAGCTTTTTGGGATTTTTTTTTTTTTTGACCTAGCACCGATTTCACCAAGTTAGGCACATTAGGTGTACAGTCAAATTGGTTATTTATCTTGTTTTAGAGCTAACTAAAATGTGTTTAATATTGATTTTTGTCTAAAGTTTTAACTTTGATAAGGCCAAAAGTATATTGTATATATCCCCTATTCTTTTTACTCTCTTCATTTATATTTACTTATTCAGTATATATACTAAGAATAATTATTCAAGTTCATTTATTCAGTTTAGTTAACTAGTATAGTTTCGAACTATATCAATACACAATTATAACATTGTATATATAGGTTCGTGTGAGATACAATCACCATATTTATTTATTTACTAGATATCAGATGTTTACGCTAATGCAGGCCCAACGTATGTTAATTCTTTTCTTTTAATTTATATGACACAAATGATATTTAAAAAAGTGTACTAAATTTTTTATATACGTTTTTTTTAAAAAATATTTTAAATTATTAATTTATGTACGTTTTGTGTCATTTTCGAATAATATATGTTACTGTATTTGTTTTATTTTATATGATACAAGTGATTTTAGGAAAGTCAACGAAATTTCTGATATGATTTCCACATATTTTAAATTGTCATTTTACTGTGATTCATAGTACTTTTTAGTTCTTACGTTATTTTCAAACAATATATGCAACTTTTTTTTTCGATAAAACTAAGGGAGTCAACCAAATTTTATTATGTTTTTTAACTATATTTTTCTAAAAATATTTTAAATTGTTACATTGTGTTTTTAAACTTTTTTAAATGTAATTTTCAAATATGTAACAAATTAGAAATTAAAACTAAGAATTAAAGTTTTCAAATCATTATGTCTCTATATTAGAATGTTCAAATCTTTAAAGCTATACATATATGGACAAATTAATAGAAGGAAGCCAAACGACTTTTTTAAAAAATATATATATATATATGAGAGCTCATTTTAATAATAACATATATATATATATATATATATCATTTTTAATATTTGAATCCATCCTTTTCGATTTATATAAAGTTACTTTTTTATTTTGTTTCAAAAAAGAAAAATCACTTCTGAATTTTAATTTTTTTTATAAATCATATTTAAGATCACAAAATTAAAAAATATTTCAATACACAAAAGTTAAATATACATGTAAATTTTAATTTAAATTTTGATTGATTCCACCTAATATTATACTTGATATATAATTATTAAGAGTTAAGCATAATCATTATTTATTTACTTTCATATAATAAATAGATATCACAATAACTCTTTAAAAAATGAAGAAATAACAAAAATAAGGTAATACTAATAATAATCACTAAAGATGTTTCCAGAACGAGTCTGGAGCCTAACTTTGTTAACATTTTTCACCCTTTAGGCTCCGGACTCTTTCTAGAACTATTCAATTTTCTTGTTATCATTCATGGTAGAATTTTTACTTGCATAAAATTACATTTTTACCTTCGATCATCATTCACTTCATACATAGAAAGATATTTCTAGAATTATTTATTTTTGATAGATTTTTGTTAGAATGAAATTATATTTTATTCTTAGTCGTCTTTAATATAAAATATCATCCTATTCATTTTTATTTGTCAAGTTACTTTTTTAACATCTTTTTCTTTAATTCCAATCTAATATATATTATCCATTTATCACACTTATTTATTTTCAATATATTATTAGAGTCAAAATAAGATGGAAATTTAATTCATGATAAATTTTTATATAAAAAATAGGCATTTTTTATAAGCATAATGAATAGAAAAAAATATTAAGAATGAATTTAAAGTAATAGTAAAATAGAGTAATAATAAAATAGATATCACTATAACTCAAAAATTAGCGTATTAAATATTGATATTAATAAAGAGTGTTAAAGTCTTTACCGGCATTAGTTAAATATCATTAAAATCAATATTGTTAAAGGCTTTAGGGACATATACAAAAAGTGTTAATTGTCGCTAAAAATATATATTTGGTAGTAATTAAAAATTAATTGTCGCTAATGATCAATTTTGATATAGTGAGTGAACAACTGGATCACTTCATAGGCTAAGAATAATGAGAAATTGAGAATTGTATTGAGATCATATTATTATTATTATTATTATTGTTATTATCACTGACTTAACTCCTTAAGAAACTAGGTAAATTAACTTAATCATAACTAACTATAATTAACTATGTAACAAGATATAACTAACTTTTTGATTTCATTATTCACCGTAACTAACTCTAAACTCCTATGGGTCATAACAACATTATAATTGTTGATGTTGCTTTTTTAATTTTAGAGAAATTACTAATTAGTTTTTATTAATAAATTAAAACTTAGGAGAAAATTTCAGATAATTTTTAAATAATTTCGAATTAGTTCGACACAACATTAGATAAATTAAAAGGCACGGAACGAACATTTTCTTGAAATTATCAAAATTTGTGATGGACATAGCATGGTTACCACTAGCTAGCAATATCCATGCCTTTGAATGTAAATAAAGTTTAATATTTGTATTAACCATAAAGAAATGCTAGTTTCACATTCAAATATTAATTTTAAAATAATAAGTTAATATATGATTATAAATATTTTTATGTTTTAGAATAGTAAGACATCAATTTATTTAAAATAATGCTTCGTATCCATTTTATTTGGCTCATATTTTATAGTATAGAGTGGTTGGTTCTCGGCTTAACTACTCATATTTTAACGTGAACCCATTTTTGTTACTCCTTTTATATTATACAATTATATTATTATGATATTCTAATTATTATTTTTGTCCTCACATGTTTAATCCTATTCGTTTTATTCTATTTATTAATAATCACTTCATACTTAAATACTTTATATCATTCTCAATGTCTAATTAATTAATTAATACTACCAACATTCTTACATCACCAATATATATAGTAATGATAATTAATATAATATAAATGAATCACCTGGTGCCAATAGTCCATGACACACCAAGATTCCCTTGTCTTTGCAAATTGAGATTATTTAGCAATATTCTTGTCATTTTCTTGTTTAATACTCCATCCGTTCAGTTTTATTTTTCACTATTTAACTTGATAAATTCATTAAGAAAATAATTATTGGTGTGAGTATTTACTATATTATTCCTACTAATAACTGTTTAGTACTGAATCTTGAAAAATGATAGGTAGAATATTATTTAATGGCAAAGGTAAAATATAAAGAATTTTTTTTATCTCTTCTTGATATATTAAAAGAGATAAGTAACAGTGAAAGAGTGTTTGATTAATCGCTTTAGTTTGAAAGTTAATACAACATCATCTAAGAGTGTGGTTTAGTAATTAATAACACACATTGAGGATAATGAGGTCTCGGAGTTCAATTTTTCAGCAAACACAAAAATACAGAAGTGTTTTTTTTATTATTATTTTTTTTTTTTATATATATATTTGTCTAAGTTTATCCTCTACCAAATCGCTCTCCTTTTTTAAGTGCAAGGACAATGGAGGATTACGTGCTTTAATCTGTCTGATTAATCTTTTATTTAATTTTTTTTCCATGCAGTATATTCTTGTATCATTCTGATTATTATACAAAATGTTAAGAATTTTAATTGTAATTTATTCAACAACCATAGATTAGCACCATATCTTATTGATCCACTTCCCTTGATTAATGAAATAATTAGAGTGACCATTATGGGATATCTATGACACGATCGAATGTCACCAAATCCAATAATTAAAAGATAGATAATATATATAATCACATTTCTTGTTTATTTCTTTGTTCTTTTTGGTATTTGTTTTAGGAAAGCTACTAGCTAGGTTAACTTATTAAGTACTAATTGTGTTGCTAAAAGATTTAGGAGGTGTGTGGTATAGATTAATTAAATTTCTTTTAGAAGATAGATTTCACTTTTCTTGTGCATAGGAGGTTAAATTTTTTTAAATATCTTTTTATTGAAAATAAAAAATTTCTTAACGATGAAAAAAATGACTTTTTATTGAAACAAAAAAGAGGGGTCGTAATATTTCACTCTTCTCCATCCTTACACCCCACTTTCATATCTCCGTGTCCACATCCACATCCATCTCCAAACATACATGTAAATTGAATATGTTTATTTTGAGTTGTTTTCGTATTCAATTAGTAATCTTATTGCTAAAGAATGACAAAAGTCTCATATCGGTGGTTAATGAGATGGATGGACTCCTTATAAGGCTTGGACAATCCTCCTCCCTTTGAGCTAGCTTTTGGGGTGTGAGTTAGGCCTAAGATCTAATCTCACACCTACTTTCACTTTTACTTGTATATTTACTAAAATATAAATGTTTATTTTAATTTATTCAGTTTAAAAAATTAAAAGATAGTTCATCGCTTAGTTCATAAGTTAACCGTATTATCAACTATAATCTTTTTCAAATATTTCCTGAGCCATTGAATCTATTATATTCAAAAATAATAATATAGTAAAACTATCATTTTATTTATTATTCCTGATTAAGTGATGTGCCAAGTCAATATTATTGACGAAACAAAAAATAGTCAGGGGGTATATAAGCTATATGGATCTTTTATAGGTAAGTGCTCATTCATTTCAATCTTTGGTGATAGGTGATCGCCCAATATTGATATCATATATGATTAGGACAACCACATTTACAACCTATATCACCAACTCTCCCACCAAATAGGTCACTATATTTTGGCTTAACATAGTAGTAATTATATTAAGTTTGTCTAGTCTAATAGTTATGATTAAGACCTTGAATTTTCTTATTGTTTTCCTCATTTTGTTTAATTTGTGGAAATTTTGTATTCAAGAATTGTTTTAAACACAATTAACTTAAAAGGCTTAGGCGTAATTTATTTATTTTTCCTATAAAATGTAAAAGTATGTATCTATTTTGTCACTACATGGACGTCCATAAGCCATGAGACGATAAAAGTGGTTGAACACAAGTCTTTCGGGTTAAGTTAGATTTTAAAGTTACCTAAACGGAGTCCAAGTGATAATGTCATTTTTTTACAATTTGTTACCCTCCACTCCGGTAACCCAAAAAAAATTTCACGTGCTTAGCTCATGAAGAAGAATCAAATCTTAGCGTAAGAAATGTGTATAGTTAAATAATAAATAAATATTCTTAGATAATAAGGTCACACACCTCAACCAAAAGTTTCTGAAGAGTTATAAATTAATATAGCACAATAAATCACCACTAGCAAAAAAAAAAAAAGGGAAAAAAGTCAAATGTACCCCCAAACAAAAACCGAGTCTCAACATGAGGAATGTGTATAATTAAATGATAAAAGTATACTCTTAGATAAAATGGTCACACACCTCAATCAAAAACTTCTCAAATGAAGAGTTATAAACTAATACAACACCGTAAATAACCACTAGAAAAAAAAGGGGGAAAAAGTCAAATATTTGAGAGAATGGGTAAATGCATTAAGGTTATTTAGGAGAATGGAGTCTGGTTATTTTAAATGGGTCGGGTTATTGGGTTAAACTAAGGAATATAATTTTTTTTTAAAATGAGATCAATTTGGGTCAGTCCGTCCAATGAGGGGTAAATTTGGTGAAATTAATAAAAAAAAGGTAAAATTAATTTCATTTTAACTGCGAGTATAAAATTTAAATAATAAATCAAAATTGAAGGATATTTTTGACCCTCCTTCCCTTTATTTGTTCTTCCTATAAAATAAAGGCGTCATCAGTTTTCCTTTAATGAGTATCCCGTTTGTCACTTCATGGACGTCCATAAGTCATGAGACAATGAGTGGTTGAACACAATGTCTCTCTAGTTAAGTTAGATTTAAACTTTTCGACTTAACACATAAATATGTCATTTAAATTGATCTGAATAAAATTGAATAAATAAACACATACGTCATTCTAAGCTACTTACTCAAATCACAGATGATACAGAAATGGGGCTGCATTTGGAAAATTAATATAAAATTAAGTCGATACCTTCAACTCGGTGCACAAGAATATATCGTAATGGTATCATATAGAAAATTAATAAATAATCAAGTTTTGTTTAATTGTTTTTCTTCTTGCATCTTTAACATATTAATTCTGTTAAGATGACTTTCTTATTTGTTGCACACTTTTTATATATTTTACTCATGTCAAGAACCTCTTTTGCCTACCATACAAATAGTGCACTTGAAATGGTGCTATTTCCTTCCTTCTCACAAGATAAGTCATCCATTTCGACTTATATAAGCTAAAAGCCATGAGCTAACACTTTTAAAATGGCAATCCAAACAGGCTCTTGCCAGTCAACGACGAATTGGTCGATGAATGTTAGAAACATGGCAAGGTAAATTCACCGATATACATAATTCACGCAAGTAAAACGTCACTCGTATAAAAATCCCCGAAAGACGAAACATACGAGAGATCAAATGGAGTATAGTACAGAGGCAGAAGAAATGTAACAATAAGTAAACAGCACATCCAAGTCCTCCCATTGCTAAACTAGAAGAAAATGCCTAATGAGATGCACAACTTCATTCATGTATAGAGGATTTTGCAGAACAGATCAAACTATGAGCGGAAAACATCTGTGGGAAAATGAGAAGACCAAAATCCATATATAAGTTCATGAAAACCTGAAAGTTTCGACTCAATCCAAAAGTAAACAAACTGAAGGGGACGGATGGACGACGCTTTACATTGCACAGAATCCTCATCGATTTTTCGCATCAAATGAACAACATTCTTTTGCTAATCAACTGGAAAACAAGTAATCCACTACATCCTTCTCTTCTCTTCTTCATGGCCAAACTCTCTTCCTTTCACTCTCAAAACATCTTTAAAACTTCACACACACAACCATTTACAGATATGGCTTGGACAGAACATACTAGTTTTAAACTTTCTACAACCTGTATGTTTTACAGCAATAGATGCAGAACTCATTCTTATCAAAACAAAGAACCACAAAAAAAGGAATTCCACTCAAACCAACACTACTCACTCTATTTGATTCTATCCCCATAACTTGTCACTCCATAGAAGATAACTAGTTCCAATTACTACTACAAATGGGGAGCAAGAAATGTCTATACAATGTCTATTTGATTCTAAGTGCAAATACTAAACTAACTAATTACACAACTAAACACAATTCAGACATCATAATAATATATGATACCAAAAGTTCAATACAACAAATTACTTGTGAACAAAAGACATGCAAGAGAATCACATTTGAATAGGTTAGTCTAATTAGTTCATAACAATCGAATCTATATCAGAACGACAACCAAGAGGATAATCTGGTAAAACATCAATTCTATTTGAGATAGAATTACCTCACATCTGTTGAACTTAAGCAGCAGACACATAATTGACACAAACTCTAATGTCATAAAACATTATCAGAAAGTCAAGGATCTAGAAAAAATTATACGCCAAATTTTTGTAAAAAGTATTTCAAACAATTCCAAGTTCAAATCTCCATTAACTAATCCAAAAACAGACTTTAACACAAAAAAAAAAGTAACTAACAACTCAAATCAAATCTAGGCGGTAAGAACAACAGCACCACCATTTTCCTTGATCTTCTTCTCTGCATTCTTTGAGACCAACTTAGCCTTAACAACAACAGGCTGTCCCGTAGGCAAAACACCTTTACCCAAAACCTTGAAATACCCAAATTGGGTAACATCAATCAACGGGGCAGTACCCTTATTGGCAGCAGCCTTGTCTTTCACCTCTTGAGGAAGGAGAGACCATAGAGTGTCGATGTTGACAGTAGGGCAATAGAATTTGTTACGAAGCTTGTGGAAATAACGCATACCTACTTTACCGAAGTAACCAGGATGGTACTTGTCGAAAAGGATCCTGTGATGGTGCATACCTCCGGCGTTACCTCTTCCTCCTGGATGCTTCCTGTGCTTTCCGATACGACCATGTCCGGCACTGACGTGACCACGCTTCTTCCTGTTCTTCTTGAATCTGGTAGTCATTTTCTCCTCGTCGGCGGCGGCAAAATGGGGAAAAGGGAAAGTGCGGCAGTGAGAGAATAGTGAGTCTAGGGTTTTCAGATATTTATAGATGGAAGATCGATGGATTGGGCCCAATAGCAAATTTTGCCATTAGGGTTTTGACAGATCTTTTAGTAGTTAGATATGGGCTAGGGTGAAATTTGGATAATTGTAGTGAGAATACGAAGGAGAGAGGGATTGACAAACAGTTTGCTATGAAACATAAATAAATCAAGCGATAGTTATTTTATTTATTTTATATTATTAGTTTGTCATTCTATACAATTATCAAAATTTGAAATTTGTATTTGGTGATAAATATAAGGGAAACTTTTATATATAGCCACTTAAAAATAATTAATTACTCTCCATAGATATAATTTAATAATTATAATTCGTAATTATATGTTATATGGAGGAGAGAGGTGAGCGAGACTGGAAGAGAGAAGAGAGAGAGGGGGAAAAGAGTGGGAGAAAGGTGAATTGTATATGTGTATTAGTTAGATAATTGTATATTATACATATGTATTTGTATATATAGCAACAGAAATTGAGAGAGAGAGGAGAGAGGCGAGCGAGACTGGAAGAGAGAGGGAGGAGAATGGCGAGAGAAATTGAGAGAGGGGGAGAATGGCGAGGGAGAGAGGGCAGAGAGTGGGAGAGAGGTGAATTGTATATGTATATGATTGTATATTATACATATACATTTGTTAAATGGCAAGCGAGATTGGGAGATGGAGGAGAGAGGCGAGCGAGATTGAGATAGGGAGGAGAGAGGCGAGCGAGAGAGGGCAGAGATGGGGAGAGAGGTAAATTGTATATGTATATTGGTTAAAAAATTGTATATTATACATATTTTTTTTGTATATTCTGGCGAATTATACATATACAAACATGACTAATTATACAAACTCGAAGTCAGTCCACGTAATGAATGTATAATGTTAGTCGCGAGTGGTAATTATAGCAAACTACAGCTATGATGAGTAATTAAATAGTATAAATTTGTTTAGCCGCGTAATTTTCCCTGAATATAAGTGAAAAGAAAAAGAAAAAATAAATTTTTGGTGTTTTTCAAATTTCTTAAAAATAATTCCATGAAAGTTTTTCACTAGACTGCGAAAAACACATTTAGCCATAAAATTCTAAAAATTAACTTCAAGTTAAATTTCTTAATTTTTCAAAAATTTAAGAAAGCAACAAAATAATATTTCTACTTCTATTTTTCACTCCACTTAACTTACAAAAAAGATTAAAATAACTCCAATTTATATTCGTGAAACACAATTGCATGAAAATTAAAATAACTCCAATTTATATTCGTTATCGAACACAATTGCATGCAAATTCCAACTATCATTTTTTCACTTTGAAGATAATCACCAATTAATAATTGATTTTATTTCAGATGAAATAAGAGAAAAAGTATATAAGGGACAACAAACAACAACACATCAAATTGGTGATGAAGTTGAAGTTGCAAGTCAAGTTGTTAGGCTTTATAGGTTCTTACTTACGTGCAACTATTCTTTACCCCGTTGGCGCTTTACATTACAAAGTCCAATACCAGACTCTTGTGACTGATGATGAAACCGCGCCACTAGAGGAGATTGTACGTGTCTCTGAGGTCCATCCTGTTCCACCTACTCTTGCATCTGAAACAAGGTAAATGGTAAAATATGATATTGTAGATGTGTATGACAAAGAGGCCTGGTGGTTCGGGGTCATTACTAGAGAAGATGAAGAAAATTACCATGTCTATTTTCCTACTAAAGGGGAGCACGTTGGCGTTTTCTACTGATAAGTTGAGGTTTCATCAAGAATGGACAATGGATATTTCCTTCATTAGGAAGGATTGGTTTTGTTTTTATAGTTGTACTGATTTGGAGAAATTCTTTTGTCATTGTAGTCTCTACATGTTTAAGAACTTTGTTACATTCTTTTTTTCCAATATTTTGATTCAATTTGCCTGTTAATATGCATTTTGCATAAACTCTGTTTTGGCTGCTAACCACTCTATACACTTATGATTCTATATCTAGTTAGTACCTGGTGTAGGTATGTACTTAATGGTAAGAAAATATGCACGAGGCAGACGCGAAATCCAGGGGAAATAGGAGATCATAAATGCTTAAAGAATTAGCAAATTATAATGGTTGTTGCTATCAAAGACACCAACAATTTAAAAAAGAAGTTTTATAGTTTTTTGTCAAGATCTACAGGGTTCTTGGACATGTCAGTTGTCACATTCTAAGTAAAAACTATACCTTTAATGTAAAAGAAACTTTGTATTTCTCTTTGGACATGAACCTTTTTCTCACATGGGAAAGTTTTGGACCATATCATAATGTTCTGATATTGCAATTCAATTTAAAGGATCAAAATGTATTGTGTATTCAAAATGTTGGAATACCAGTGTTTATCATGTAGAACTGAGTGTTAAACACGCATGAAAATCGACTTTTTAGTGAAGTGCTAGTTAAGTTCAGTCAAGTGTAAACCATTCATTTTGCCTTTAGACTCATTTAGGATTCTAAAGAAGCAAATACTGTTGTCTGTGTTGCAATAGAAATGATTCCTTTATGAAGTAAACATCGTCGAGTTATATGCAAGAGAACTTAATAACAAAAACTTAATATTTACTATTATAGTAAGCTAAAGTACTGGGAAGAAAACTTGTTACGTTGTTTTCTCAATCGAATTTTCTGGAAAAGCATATGCATTCAAGGAAATTCCTTGTAATCTCAGGCTGCCTTAGATCACAACTCTGTTTTGGCTGCTGCACTTGGCTAACCACTTTAACCTCACAGAATTCTGGTGCATTTTTTTGAACATATTCTCCTATATCTTGTCCCTTCTTTACTAGCCTGAAATGGACAAATAATAGCATTATAGCATGCTTGAACTTTGATAATTTCATGTTGTGGTGGAGAACTATGTTTACCTTGTGGAACGCGGTGGCCTATTTCCAATAACAAGGCTGGTAATGTTGACAACAGGTATAAGGTCAAGTAAAGCTTTAGCTGGTGAATTGCTTTCCACAAGCATAGTATCAACTGGTACCTATCAGCCAAAGTAAAATCAAGAACTGTCATGAAACAAAGTTATCGAATTTCGGATGTGAAGATTCTGATTGATATAGACTTGAACCTACTTTGGCATCGTTGCATAGGCGAATGTATTTCACCAAGAGACTCTTCCTCCTGTTATTCTCTTCATTGATGTAGACTTGCACTTGCTCTTTGCTCAATTGGCTTCTTGATAAGTTCCCAACTATCATACAAAATTCAACTTAGCTATCAAATTTTCCTCAGTTCCTATATAAAAAAATAGCTTGGTGCTCAAAGCATCTCGCGTTTCACGTAGGATCAAGGGAAGCATCGCGCCCATAGGGGTGTGTAATGTAAGCAGTCTATCCTAATGCAAGTATCGGCGAAAGGCATCCTGCATTCATGTAAGGTACGTGGAAGGGCTGCACCCTGAGGGGGTTTAATATAAGCACCCTGCCCTGATGCACTTGTTAGTGGCTGATTATCCACGTCTCGAACCTATAATCTATATGTCACAAGTTCGAGTCAATTTTACCAGTGATCCAAGCACTGGCGTAGCCACACTGGACACCCTAAGTCGGAATACTATATTGTATATACAAGTAAAATGATAAATTAAGTGGTTAAATAACATATTTTGGACACCATTGACACAACAATATGATGTAGCCTAATGGTTTCAAGCACCTTGAAAGAGTAAAAATACAAAAAATTAAAGTGTTTGCATGCTTAGATTTCACTACTAGCAATTTTTTTTCACTTTTTAAGAAGAGCAGATTCACTTTAGCATTTGAACACTCTTCGTGAAAATCCTGGCTCCGCCACTAGATCCAAGGCTCCCCATCCCTTTGTTCCTAGAAAGTATTCACCTATTAACTAACTTTTATCTGACTTAAGACTAGATATGTGGTGAAAAATCCTAGGATTCTTGTCACTACTGAGATAGCAGCAGCAACAAGAAAATTGAACCATTATATTCAATATACTCTTGAATTTCCTGATTATTGAATAAATCGCTGACGTGATATATCGAATATAGAGATATGTATGTACAAGAACAATAGTTACCTGGTGTTGGAATGTACTTGATAGTAGGAAAAATATGCACGAGGCAGACGCGAAATCCAGGGGAAACAGCATGATCAAGTGCCCATTGAACAACATACAAGTCATTTTTTCCAACAACTACATAAACATCATTAGTTTCTGCATCTTTTATCGTACTAATCTTGCTATCTTCTCCAATCTCTTCGATTTCCCTAGACATCTCTTTCTACAAATCTTGAATATAGCCGATAACAACGATGCTAGTTGTGGTGCTCAATTCTGGTCCCTCATCTGATGGTGGTTTCTAGCAAAGACACCAACAATATAATTTTTTTGTCAAGTTGTGGAGTGTTTCTTGGATATGTCACAGTCTATGTAACAACTGTTCCTTTGATGTAAAAAGAAACTTTTTTTAATGCTTATAGAAAAGAATGATGGTGGTTGCTAACAAAGACACCAATAAAATGAAAAAAAGAAGTTTTATAAGAATTTTTTTTTTCATGTCTAACATCTGTAGCCTGTAGGGTTCTTGGACATGCCATATTCTAAGTAACGATTGTTCCTTTTTTATGTAAAAGAAACATTTTTTTTTTCACATGGGCAAGTTTTCTTGGACTATATCACAATTTTATGATAGTGCAAGTCAATTTCTACTGCTTTGATTTTTCTCTTTTTCCTTTACTTGTGATCTGTTTTTTCCAGAATTGTCTCTTTCCATGCTTAAAGGATCAAAATGTTATAGTCTATGCAACACATCTAATTATTATTATAACCATACAACATTAAAGTATCCGATGGAGTCAGACATTTTATTAAGGAGTGTTAAAATGTAAGTATTTAAATATACCCCAATAAAAAAGATCAAAATGTATAGTCTATGCAACACATCTAACTGTTACTATAACAATAAAAGATTAAAGTATCATACTCCAACAAAAAAGATCAAAAGTATTTAGTCTACGCAACACATCTAACTAGTACTATAACAATAAAAGATTAAAGTATGCGATGGAGTCAAACATTTTATTAAGGAGTCTTAAAACATAAGTATAACATATCCGAAGAAAAAAGAAAAAGAAGATCCGATGAAGTCAGACATTTTATTAAGGAGTGTTAAAATGTAAGTATGTAAACATACCCCAACAAAAAAGAACAAAATGTATAGTCTATGCAACACTATAACAATAAAAGATTAAAGTATCATACCCCAACAAAAAAGATCAAAATGTATAGTCTAACACTTCTAACTATTAGTATAAGGTAAAAGTACATACCCGAAGAAAGAAGAAAAAAAAGGGAGTCTGTCAGACAGCCACGAGACCATCTTAGGCCCGAAATCTCAGGTCTAAGAACGATCATCTACTGCATCCACAACTCGAGGAGCTTTGGAAAGCTGTTAATCACGCTCTAGTCACATGGCCATGCTTCATCAACCAGACTTGGATTCCTGTCTCCTTAGAATTTAAGGATACAGTGGTACGAGCCTATAGAACAGATCCTGTTCAAGTAAGGTCGTGACATAGGCTGTTGGAATGGAGAATATAATGCTGTAGCTTTTGTGTTCCGCTTCCGATATGGGAGTAATATATTGGCCCGTCTCGCAGTCAACTGAAATACAAATTAATAAATAGACCTTACTCTCTTTTTTTAATTATTGTTTATAGAAAAAATAATTAAGTGCAACTGTAATAATTTTGTTGTAAGGTCATCAATCTTGTAAAAATTATCATCCTAAAACTCTCTGTTCTCTAAAGAATCATAAATCAGTTGTTATAGATGAACTTGTGTTCACCATATAAAACTATAAGAAAAGTTAAATACTATCGACTCATCTATGTCTCATATTAACAGAAGAAAACTTCAATTTTTCAGATAGTTATATTGGAATGGTATTGCAAAAATTTTGTTTAATTGTTCGGGCGATATATGGATTGGCAAAATCCAACCCAATTCGACTCAATCCATTAAGGTTTGGGTTGGTTATTAGCTTTACAATCTCAATTCGATTCATTAAAAATTAAAATTGATATTCCATCCAAATTGATTTTTGAAAAATTTTATCAAAATATTGTTTAAAAACTACTTTTTGATTTATATGTTATATATAGTTATAATAATGAAAATAATAATTTTATTCGATACTAAAAGCTTGCAAAATAACAAATAAAGTTATTCAAGTTTAGTAAAAATTGGGATTTGATTATATTATCCGTTACTAATTCGTTTTGATCCAATTTATTTTGGCCCAAACAAATTTAATTAGGTTGGATCTTAACCCATTTTGATCCATTCAAATTTAACAAAACGGGTCCAATTACCACCCCTACGGAGATATAAGTTAAATGTTAAACCAACCATATAATTTTATGTTGTATTGTGCTCTCCAGATGTGCTTGTTTCACCCGAATATTTTTTTAAAAAAGAAATCTCAATGTTATTAAAAAAAGTTATGATATTAGTTAAAAAATTTATCTTTTTTACTCTAAAAAAGAAATTATGACAATTAAAAATAAAAGAAAAAACTATTATATAGTTCCATAATAAAACCATTTTGATGATTTAAAATGTATTTATTGGTCTATTCATGTAAAATATCGTCTAATATATATAAGTGAAAGTATACATTCCCCAATTTTTTAAGCTTCCTTTCGGTTCACTAAATTGACTATGGGGTTTCATTCACACACAAACATCCAAAATAAAGCCAAAAAAGAGTTACGTATTTGATTTGTTTTTAGCAAAATAAAACCAATACGTGCATTTTAATGGTTGATGTTGGTGTGACATTTTAATATTCATAAAAATATATATTATATGTCACATTATATATATCATGTTATGTCTATAGATAGACATTACATTTGTACCTTTATACTCTCATCAATTGTGGAAGAAAATGGTCATTAGTTTTTAGTAACTTATGTAATCACCAACTCTTCATTTATCCATTATTCTATATTTATGTCTTGTAACTTATCTGACATTTGAGCCATTCATTTGGCAAATTTACTACCCACTATCTCCTATTCATTGTAAGGAAGAATTCATCACCTATAAATAGTATAGTCTTCATTTGTGTTGAAATAGGAGAAGAAACAAGAGAAGTATAAGAAAATATAGAGTGAAAAAGATGAGTGGTTTATATTGAGGTTAGTGTAGTGAAAAAGAGAGTTGAGACATAGAAAATATTCTAAGTCTTCAACTATGTTCACTATACAAAAGAGAGTATTATATGTTGAAGAAAGGTGTTCTTTTGTGAAGCTTTGGACTCTTCAACTAATCCGGAGTTGCTTGAGTTATACACTGTTGTTGGGCTGTTGTATCCTGGAGGAGAAAAGTCAAGAGTATTACTACTGGATCGGTGTAGAGTATGCTGCAGTGGTCTTGAATCTCCTTAAAGAGAGCGAGATATCCGTGCCTCAGCCTAAAGATTTATTTCTTCATTTTATTTTCAATTGTAATCTTGCAATTTTATTATATTGTAAATTTTTTCACTAACAGTTGATAATTATATATTTTATTTTAGTAAGAAAATTTGAAATATATATTCAAATTTTAATTGAAATTGTTATAATTATTTTAAATTTTGAGCAGGATTTATTATCCTTGTATTATTTACTAGTGGGCATAATATATATATTGAATTCTAAAATTAGCTTCAAATTTTAATTTGACCTCCAACTTTTATAGTGCACAAACAAACACTTTAACTATTCGACTTTTAAATAAATAAGCATGCGATTTTTGGAGCCAAAGAGAGTGAAATGCAAACGCTCTCACGTGTATTATTGAGTCACTCAATAACTGTCAACTAATTAAATATTTTACACGTCCATCTTAAAATTAAAAATAAATAAATAAAAACGAGATTTTGATTTGGAAATATAAAAATATATATAAAAGGGATTCATTAAGGGTACAATTGTCATTTCAACATTTTTTTACCGTCGTGGCTTCAAAATTTACTACTAACTCGCGCAAAATACGTGCACATCACGCGTTTTGCCAAGTAAAACTCGCGTGTTTATTTATTAAAAGGTTGGATAGTTAAACTAATGTTTGTACACTATAAAAATTGGAGATTAAAATTAAAATTTGAAACTAAGTTTAGGATTTAATATCTGTAGTTTGTCTTTAATAGTGCATTTGAGATTGTTATAACATTTTTTAGCTCTAAAAATTTCAAACATATTTGCGACATTTTTTCCCTAATACTTTTGTCCATCAACACTCCTTTAAAGATTTCTTTTATTTGAATTGTGTATATGAATTATGTGTGGTTTGATTGCTACATGAATTTAATTTCCTTTCATACTAACTATATTCCTACATTTATACTCCTGAATTATTTCGATTCAATTTTTGTTGTGGTCTAATTTAATTTTTATTGCTGATTTTGTGCTCTTTTTCCACCAATTCTAATCTGGTTTTGATCCAATGACATTAACAATAACTAGTACGTTTTTTTATATATCCAATAAATGAAGAAAATCTTGGCTATTAGAGGTGTGGGTGATAAAATTTCGGCTTAGTTTAAATATGTATAATAGATATTTTCGCAATTTTTTTTGAACCTTTCCATTTCATATTGTTTAACCTGTGGCTATCTATATACCTCACACAATAGTTAAATTTTTTTATATTATCATAGATTTTACCAAACAAACTTCATAAATAATATTTGAAACTCTAAATTCTACTATTATTACTTCATATATCCATTTAATTCTTCCTTGATTTAAAAAACTAACTTAAATCAATTTAAAAGTAATAGTTTATTTCTTTTCTTGATAATATTTCTATATCAATTTTCTACCTGGTGTGACTGATATGTTTAAGGCAAGAAAAGGATAAAACTTATTTGGGTGTTTACATCAAAATCAATATATGCATATTATTTTTAAAATTTGTAGTTCATTTTACTTCACTAAATCACGTACTAATATACTTTGTATTGATTTGATGTAAACACCCAAATGTATATAAAAAAATTCACCAAAAAATTAAAGAGCATTCTAATATATTCGCTATAATTTAAATTTAAAATCATAAAATTGATTATTGTTTTTAAAATTTCGTGTTAAATAAAACAAAATTTTTATTTTTGAAACGGAAAAGGGTCAAAATTGTCACTGAACTATGCGAAATAGATCACTTATACCCTCCATTACATTTTGAGATAAAAAATACCCCGTATTATCCTAGGAGACCACAAATACCATAAAGAGTTAACATCCCAACTTTTTAGTGACATGACATGCCACGTGAGACTTATCTCTTCACTTAAACGTTGCCAACTAAGATTCACTACAAAAGAACTTGATCTTTAGTGGCGATAAAATTGTCACAAAATCTCAAAATAGCTGCTAAAGGTTATGAGTGACTTTTAGTGACGATTAATAGTAAAACCTATTTTTTCAAAAAAAAAATATGATAATTAATTTTCGATTGCAATCTAATTTTCTAAAATAAATAAGTTACAATATTAATATTAAAAACACCCAATATTATTATGAAAAATCATGAAATTACTTCTCGATTCATATCTCCTACTATATAATGTATCATTTTACATTTTATAGATTAACATATAACATAAAAATAAAACATACAGTGTCTTCAAACTCCTACTTAATTGATATCATTTTTTATTAAATAATGAAGAGAAAAATACAAAATTAGAATTTAACGTTTAAAACTTTTAGTGACAATTTTTTTGGTTTTTGTGGGAACTATTTTCGCCACTAAAGGTTTGGTTCTTTTGTAATGAATCCTAGTTTGCAATGTTTAGGTGGTAGGATTAGTCCCACGTGACTTGCCAAGTTAATAAAAATATTGGGTATTAACTCTTGAGGATATATATATATGGTCTCTTAGGTTAACAGTAGCATTTTTTATCTCAAATTATAACAAAGGGTATAAATTATCTTTTTCACGTAATTCAGGGACAATTTTGACCTTTTGAAAAGAAGAATATCAAATTACCAGCAGGCCCTTTCTTCTTCCACCAGGTGGTATATGCTGAGCCTAACACCTCATCAACTCAGTCACTCGTCACACCTTAAGTGGACCCACCTTTAATTTCCCAAAACGCCCTCGTCAGTCGTCGCGTTTTCCTCCCCCTATATATAAGCTTTTCCCTCTGTCCCAATTCAAATCCCTCGAAATTTCAGATTTCTCTAGAAGCTTCTTTTCATTCTTCCGAGCACAATTTCCGATTTTCAATTGCTCTTTTCGCACGAGCATGAGTCAGTCTACACAAATCGTCAAATTCCTCTACAGTTACGGCGGTAGAATCCTTCCTCGTCCCTCCGACGGCACACTCCGTTACATCGGCGGTTTTACAAGAGTCCTCTCCGTTGATCGATCTATTTCATTTGCAGGTTTGTTTATACATTCATCTCCCTGTTATCACTTCGGTTTTGTTTAGTTAGAAACTGATTGAAATTTGACTGATGCAGAGTTGATGGTGAAGTTCGGAGAATTGTGTGGATCGTCTATGCGTTTAAAATGTAAGATGCCGACAGAGGATTTGGATGTTTTGGTATCGATTACCTGTGACGAAGACCTGGCAAATGTGATTGAAGAGTACGATCGAGTTTCAGCAATGACGAATACAGAGATGAAGATTAGGGCGTTATTATCTCCAATCAATTTGCCGAAAAAGGACTCTCGTCCGTCTTCGCCAATGTCTTGCTTTGATTTTGCGGCCTCGAGCTTGAAGCCCGGAAAATTCGTCCGGTTCAATTCGCCTCCGTCGTATGCGGCGGCGCGTAGATTGTTCTCACCAGTTGTGGGTTACCCGATCGGGAGACGAACGGAGGGCGAGGAGCTTTACTATCCTTACTGTGGACAGGCAGGCGTCAAGCCTCTGTATAACGTTGTTCCTATCCATTGCCAATAGAAAAAAGATACCCGAGAGGTAGAGGTAGTTACAGTATTGCCGGAGAGTTGTTTACGTAGATGAAACGAATCTCCTTCCCACCCACAAAAAAGGGACAGGTAAAGAAAATATTCATCATCACATCAAATAACAAAAAGACAGATTCAATATAATATTTTGATGCTTGAATCAAATTGTATATTGCTTGAGATTATTGCTTATTCAATTGTGAGGTCGATTTAGGATTCAAGCTGATATATTGTTATCTAAATTCTATGATTGGCGTTTTGTTGCTCTGGGTTGTCTTTAAGGCACAATCCCTCTACCATTGAGCTTTACCCATGGTGAGCAAGTGGTAAGGTGTGAGTACCTCTATTATAGTTATTCACTTGTTCTTGTTTTCTTGAGCGTTAAAACTTAGAATGAAGGGTGAAGACATATACTTCATTTATGTGAGGGCTTGAAATAGATTATGGGGTTGTAACTTGTAACTAGCAATAGAAGATCCATATTATAAATATATCTTTTCACCTCTCATTAGATGATTTCAATGCAAGTTTTATGTACGAAATTTATTTTGTGGAAGAATATTTTATCTTTCAATGCATATTTTAGAATATAAATCAATTTAATTGAATTTCAATATAAATAACGATTATCATGAAAAATAAATAGGATTCTGAAAATCAAGAATTCATGAGCCATTTGTTTTTGTTAGGACAAATTTATTTGGTCAGTACTACAAATTACTTGGTTTTTTATATATATGACATATCTTGAGTTAAAAACAAGCTTTAAGAAGTGATATTTTTTATAATTATGATATTAATATAATTACAAAAGCATGTGATGGGATATATTATGAAAAATTTGTAACTATTATTTACACGAAGATGCATGTTTGCTTATTTTCTAGGGATAATATATATATTGGATTCTAAACTTGACTTCAAATTTTAACTTTGACCTATAACTTTTATAATGCATAATCAGAAATTTTAATTATACAACTTTTAAATAAATAAACACATGAGTCCTACATGACAAAATACATGTAAGACACCACGTAGGATGAAAAATGACATGTAGGATGACATATAGGACATGAGTGTCTATTTGTTTAACTTTATACAAATTTAAGTGTCTACTTGTGCACATCCAAAGTTGAAACACATAAATGTGATTTGAAGTCAAATTAAAAAGCATATTTATGAATTATGTCTATTTTCTAAATGGTTCGCAGTGAGTATAGTATACTAATGACTTGATGGAGTGGCTGTGTTACGATACATGGAACCTTGGGAATATAAATAACGTATGGAGAGGATGAATCTAACAAAATGACAAAATGAATATTGTTTCACCGCAATTCAAGTGTTAAAAGTGTTCCCCTTATCCAGGATATATAGCTTTCTATGGGTTTTTCTTTTTTGGGGAAAGAGAGGGATACACATGCTTCTTAATTTTTTTATATTTTAAATCAATCAAATTTACCCATCCTTGTGTTTTTGACTCACTTTACCAACTCTTGATATAAAATAAGAAAAAAAAAATTAAGTTAATTTAATTTTAAAAATTAATTAAATTAATATTGAAGAAATGAATTGTTTTTAGACAAATAACTTTATAAAGATAGAAAAGATTGTTAAGTCGCACGTCCATGAATAAAAAGATTATATTTTTTATATGGGTTTAACCAATCTTTCTTATTTCCAAAATATTGAGGTAAGTTAGATTCAGACTTAAACGTGAGGTGAAGTATTAAGATGAACTTACACAATACTTTCATTGCAAATTAATTTTTAGATTGAGTTTGACTTAACGATTCATATCTTTTACAAAAATCATCAATAGTAAATAGTAAAAAAGTAAGTAATTAGCCAATCCAGCCATGTGCAGCCACATGCCCTACACTTCCCTAATTCCACAAACTCCACATTTTTCATGATTAAATTCAGTAAACACAGCTTCACTCTTCTTAAAAAAAAAATAATCAAACATTTTCATAATCTCTCCATCAAATTAAGTTAAATCTCAAGTAAAACAAAAGATGAAGGTCACAATAACCACAAAATCTTTCTTAATTTTGATCCTAATATTGATATCTTTCTTACATTTAGTCCCATTTCTTGTCATTAGCACCGTTGTTCTAATGGGAACAACAGTACTAATTGTTCTAGCAGTACGAACCACCATAATAACATGGATTATGGTGCTCGTACTGCTAGCATTCACTGGTAAACGCCGTAGGGGCGTAGTGAAGGATGGTAAGTCGATCACGTCTGAGGTGGCAATGTATGCGGCCAGCGTCGTGTTTAAAGAGAGGGGATTATTTGCTATCACCGGTACTGCTATCATTCTCGGCTTCACTTCTATGGCATTATATTGTTAACAACAATTATTAAATCTTCGTTTCATTTTAGGTGACACTTTTATTTTTAGTTTACCTTTGAAAAAAAAGCGATTGAAAAATCACAGTTGCTGTCAAATCTAACATTCACAATTTGTAAATATTTGGATACAATGAGTACTCACTTTCAACACATTTTGAACTTAAAAGCACAAAATTTTATGGTTCATTTTTGTCATTTTCTCCACAAAAATATTAATGTCGTATATTGTATTTAAATTTTATGTTTAAATATATATGATCATCATATAAAATGAGACGAAGAAAGTATATATCAGCGCTTTTATTGTTTTCTCTTTTGGTCCTCGCTGACTGCAGGCAGTGGCATGGTATGGTTTATATTAATCCTTACATCTTGTGCAGTAAAATTGTTTTATTTTTAATTTAATTTTAAATTCGAGCTTTATGTATAAAGTAAGTTTTATTTGAAGTACGATTCCAAAATAAACCAAACAGTGTACTATATAAATTTAGTCTGGCTTTACTATGGAATTCGAGTTGTAAATTTGATATTTTTCACTTTTCTTTTTTTGTTAATGAAATAAAATGGACTATAAATTTAAATATATGACATATATATATTGACTTGGTATAAACACGTTGTACGAATAATTTTTATCAATACATTTCCTTACTCGTCTCATTTCTCACTTTATGGACCTCTTTTCCTTTTTATTATAGTAGCTAAAACTCGAAGTACATTATATTAATTTATTATATTAATAAATTATAGTTTAAAAAATTAAATTTATATGTCTAATTTTAACTTGATAAACTGTTTAAGAAATTAGATTTTTTTTTCTGAATTTTTTAATTTTAGACATGCTAGGTTGAAAGTTAATTTTAAAATAGAACATTATATAAAAAAATATTAATATCTTTTAACTGGCTAAAAAGAAAATACGTGAAATAAATTGAAGTATAATATAGAGTATTAAATAAGGCTATTAAATAACAATAGTTGAGTGTAAGGGGTCGTTTGGTACAAAGATCAATAATGCAGGGATTAGTAATGCAGGGATTGATAATGCAGGGATTAGTAATGCAGGGATTGGTAATGCAGGGATTATTATTATCAAGTGTTTGGTTCATTGTTTTTTAACTAGTTTTGTGTGTGGTTTAAAGCTCTAGAAAAAAGTTCTTTCCAATTATACCCTTGAGTTGTTATGGGATTTTTGTATTTCATGTAATTGGGTCAAGGTATATAATTGACGGATAATATTATTTTTTCATAGCATTTTTAACTAGATAGGAGAATAAAACTTTATTATCATATTCATTACGTTCTCACTTAAATTATTTGAGAGTAAATAATTGTCATCTATAAATTGGAGTTAATATCTCAAAATGTCACACAACTATAATAATATATAGGAAAAATTTATTGAACTTTGTTTTGTATCAATAAATCTTTTAAAAAAATCTTTATCATATAATAAAATAAAAATAAACAATAGATATAGCAAAATTAATTAAACTATTTTTATGATCGAGATGTTTTATTTATATGTATATGCTCTTGTTTTAGACTACTTGTGTAATGTTTAAGGAACTTCCGTTAAGAGACAATATTTGACTTATGAATTGTTTTTAAATTCATAAATCAACATTAGCATATTAGTCGGATTATCATATTTTATATTAATAATAAGTAGATTAAATAACTCATGTTTTAGAAATAAAAAGTTATATCTAAATAATAAAATTTGTAAATTAATTTATTTAAACAAATTTATTAGTATAAATATAAAATATAAAATCAAGAAAATAAACAAAATGATTAAAAGGATTTAAGGGGGTATTTTTGTCTTTATGTAGATTAGTCCCATGGTATTAAATTAATACCACCAAATGGAAGGTATTAGTTATACACGTCTAATACAATGTAGGGTGTATAACTAATCCATGGATTGATCCAAAATTCCTACCAAACATAGAATTAAATAATACCACACTTAATACTTGGACTATTTTCTCTAATACTCCCTATCAAACGACCCCTAAGCAAAAATATAGGTTACTCCTCTCGTTTCAAATGATCTATTGTAAATTTCAAAATTAGTTGTCCCAGAACAAAAACTCTTGAATATAGTAAATATTTGATATTTGATAGATATTGTTTTAAGACAAAAATGAGGTCAAATAGTTTTTATATTTTATTTTATATTTTTAAAAAAAGAACACAATAAATAATTTGAGAATATAGCTGCATTTACATAGTTAAGCGCAAAACTTCAAATATTTGATGGAGTATTTCTAGTGGGACAATGTTAGCTTAATAAAGTTTGTATTGAGAAAAAACTTACCTCCAATTATAAGTTGATGCCATAAAACATTTAAATTAAGGTGATATTTTCAAATTTTAAATTATGAAATTTAAATAAAATTCTTTTATCATAATTTTTAAATATATTTTAAATTACAAATTATTTTGAGTGTAACCTAATATGAGTTTAGTGCTAAACTGCAAATATTCGATGGAGTATTTTTCGTGGAAAAACGTTAGCATTATAAAGTTTGTATTGAGAAAAAAACTTACTTTAAATTATAAGTTGATGCCAAAAGACATTTCAATTAAGGTGGTATTTTTTGAATTTTGAATTACGAAATTTAAATAAAATTCTTTTATCATAATTTTTAATATATTTTGAATTACAAATTATTGTGAATGTAACTTATAATATTCTTATAGAATTTTTATACATGTAAATTTTATTTTAAAATACTTTAAGATTACATATTCAATTTTTTTTTATATAAATTAAATTATTGACTTTTAACATTTGAACTACACCACACTAATTATGATAGAAATCAAATATCTTTTTGATATTTTAAATTAACTAATTCGATTGACTAACTAAGAAAAAGAAAAAGAGAGATGGAATATATCTCTACATTTGCTCTAACAAAATCATAAAAGACTGTTTCAACTTTGTATTTTTGTAGTGTCAAATTAGCAATATACTATTAAATAATTTTATTAGTTGCAAAATTATTTAACATACAAATTAACATAAAGTTTATAGTTAATTTCAATTGTTTCTCAGGTGACTGTTGAGGGTTATTAGCAACAAGAACTGTTAATTAATATAAAGTAATATACTTAGTTATATCTTTTTCACCTTTCAACATATTTTATTTTCATTCCCACTTTTGTTGCACCCTCACCTAATAATATTTGTTTAGAAAATTTATATATAAATAAAATAATTTTTTACTTATACACAAAACATATGTATAGTTTATTTTCTTGAAAAACTTTTTCTTATCTCACTCAAAAAATGACTTTTTGGTTTCCTTAGGCCTGTAGTTTTCTTCAAAATCAAAAAATAAAATAAATTAAAATAGAGCCCACAATTTTTTTTTTATATATATATATGCCAAATTATACAACAATAAAAATAATAAAATGCGATATACATGACAACCGAATAGACACCCTTCGCTTAAGGAGTCTCTTCCTCTTCTGCTATTTCATCGCTAAATTTTTCTCTACAAATTCTATTTCTAGGGTTAGGGTTTTCAAATTCTTAGCAAATTCATAATATAATCGCTACTGTTTTTTGTTCTTTACCTGGAACGCTACCCTCATGGAATCTTTTATTGTGATCAAGGTTTGATCTTTTACTCTTTCAAAAAAATTCAGCTTTTTTTGGTTTTGTTCAATTGGATTGCATGTTGTTTTTCTACTTTGAAATGTTGAATAATATCGTGGTTTGAGGGATTTTGTTGTTTCTGTACTCTGAGATACGATCGAATTGTGAAATAAATTCGTAAGGATAGCACCGACCACGTATCTAGCTAGCTTTGTTAATCATCATGCATGTAAGAATTGGGTGTTTTGTTTCCCTTTGCTTAATTTGTGTTGAGATGTGGTAATACCAAAATCAAGCAAATGTTGGACTGTAAAGATGTTTGCTTTACTGTAAGATGTACAATAACAGAGTTTGCAATGTGATCTTATTTAAACTTTAGATGCTTCCTAGTGTTTTGGTTTTTCGAATTTATTTCCCTTCGTTTGATGGATTTTCTTGTTTTCGTACTCTGAGATATGATTGAATTGCGAAATAAATTTGTAAGGATAGCACTGACCAAATATCTAGCTAGCTTTGTTAATCATCATGATTGTAAGAATTGGGTGTTTGTTTTTCATTTTTGCTTAGTTGGTGTTGATATTGTGGTAATAACAAAATCAAGCAAATGTTTTACACTGTAAAGATGTTGTCATTACTGCAAGATGTACAATAGCAGAGTTTGCGATCTGATCTAATTTAAACTATTGATGCTTCCTAGTTCTGGTTTGTGGATTTTTTCCCCGTATATATGAAAATAATGTATGTTTTCATGTTCCAGTAATATGTTTTTTTAAAGATGGGTGTGTTTTATGGAATTCCACTTTTAGAATTTGTTTGCCCTTAACGGGAAGTTATTTTCCTCATGTCTAAGCAACTTAATTTTTCTTCATACTGAACCACACCCTAGGAGTAAGGGATTTGTGAGCTGATTGGGGCATACTTGATTACTTGATTGTTATAATTGCTCTGATGTGTTCTCTCGCCAGATAATCTTAACTTTCTTATGATCCTTGTTTGCAACATGTGCTATCTGCTATGCAATCTTGTCAATATGCAGTTTTCTGTTTCCATGATAACATAAAATCATGGACTCTTGAAAAGAATTATCTGTTGAGCCAGTAAAGGTTCCGTTTCTTATTTTGGTTAATTTTCTTATGACCATGGATATATGTTGGGACTAACTTATGTACCCTCTGATGGATGATTTTGTCTGTATTTATGGGATTTCTGCTTCCACTGTATACTGTGTAGGTCAAGTATGGAGAGACACTTAGACGATTCAATGCCCGTGTTGCTGATGATAAACTTGGTCTTAACATAGATGGATTAAAAGACAAGATCTTTAAACTTTTCAACTTTCCTCCTGACAGTGAATTTACACTGACATACATTGATGAGGATGGTGATGTTGTAACACTTGTTGATGATGATGATCTGCAGGATATCACGAGGCAGGACCTGGATCCCCTGCGAATATCTGTGAGATTAAACACTGAAAAACTTAGTAGATCTTCAGGTACATCAAGTGGAAATTCTACTTCCGTCAGGGCCCCACCTACATTTCCGAACATAAATTCGAGTGTTTCGGATCTTCTCAAGTCATTGCCAAAGTCAAAAAGCAAAAAAATCCTAAAGCACTCTGCAGATATGGCGTCTAAAGCCTCATCAGCTGCCCGAGAAATTGCTGAGCTTTCCAAAGCTCTCTCTGTGACTGGCTTATGCTACTTAAAGCAGGCTTGTCCAGTATCGGGAGTCCCTATGGGTAGTGTTAAAAGTGGAGAGCCATCTCAAGCGGCGAATCCTGAGGAGCTGACCGTTAAAACTGCAGGACGACCCAAAAGTCATACTGTATCCATAAATGCATCAGAATTGAAATCCTCCCTACCAGATCAAAATGGAATTCAATGTGAACCATTATCAAAAAGTCCTAAGCGTAACTCATCTCTGGTAGATGGTAAGAAGGAAGAGGGTAACAAATTTGGTGATTCCCATCTTGTTGGGAAGGCTCTTGGTAATTCATATCCTAGTGCCTCAACCACTGGCCCAAATAAGACAGCTGATAAACAGCAAACTGAGAATCACCCTGGTGCTGAGCCTGTTGGTGTTGTTGGTTTATCTGGGAAGCTTTCTCGTGGTTTTAGATCCCCAACTTCATATTGGCTGCCTATGGTGCCTGTGTCAAATGACACTATCCAACCTCAATACTCTACTTTCCGGATCCCAGTTAAAAGGAGCCATAATTACAGTGATGGGACTGGCTCTATTTTCCACAGAGGTGTTCGCTGTGATGGTTGTGGGGTTCATCCAATAACTGGACCTAGGTTCAAATCTAAAGTGTAAGAAACGTGAACATTTTGTATAATTGGTATTTGACTAATCAATGTTAAGGACTGATCCTCATATTCTCATGCAGAAAGGAGGACTATGATCTCTGCAGCATATGCTTTGCACAAATGGGAATTGATGCTGATTACGTCAGAATGGATCGTCCTGTTTCTTACCATCATCCCATAGCTTTCAAGGCTTTACATGAACCTGTATAAGGAGTGTTAACTTTTTTCTTTCAATTTTCTGTAAGTACTCTCTGTGTTGATTAACTCTTGTCAACTTGTTGTGTATGTAGCATGACATCTTTCGAGGCTGCGGTGTAAAATCGCCTAAGTTGGACAGCCGCTTCAAACATGATGTCAATGTACTTGATGGTACTATGATGGCTCCATCGACTCCATTTACCAAGGTCTGGAGGATGAGGAACAATGGTAATATTTTCTGGCCACAAGGAACACAACTTGTTTGGATTGGGGGAGATCGATTAGGTGATACAGTTTCTGTTGAATTACAGGTCAGAGTTATGGGCATGTACTTTTTTTTTTGCTGAACATCCATGCCTACGGTCCTGTGATGTGATGATACATCGTCCCTATCTGCAGATTCCTTCGTTTGGATTGGCTGTAGACCATGAATTTGATGTGGCAGTTGATTTTAGAGCTCCTAAGCTTCCTGGCAGGTACATCTCCTACTGGAGGATGGCCTTGCCTTCAGGGGAGAAGTTTGGGCAGCGTGTATGGGTGCTTATCCAGGTCAGGATTGTTCGCATGCAAAATTATTTCTCGTCTTGATAATAAGAGGTAGCTTTAATAAGAGGTAGCTTCGATGCTGATTTGAATATTTGTAACTCATTTTTTCAGGTTGATTTTTCAATGATCCCGAAAAAGGAGTTCTCTTATGAAGCCTCTCAGGTCCTGGACTTGAATCTTCCTCCAGCCGGCTATGATATAGCTGGTTCTGAATATATTAATGTGAATGCAGACATGACAATAGAGGATATCATTGCTGACCCTAAAATCTCAAACCCTGCCACTGGATCAGTTGAGCCGGTGGTTGATGGAAACCGTAACAATGAGGAGTCCAAGTCGTGCATTTCTCCTTCTGCAGCTGGCTCGTCAATTTCATACCCCATTGATTTATCCGAGGCAGCACCAGAAGTTACTTCTGTTGCACCACCATCTGTTGTAGAGGTGCAAGCATCTTCACAGGAAGATGTCGAGATGTCCCTCCTCAAGGAACTGGAGGACATGGGTTTCACTCAGGTTAACTTAAACAAAGAAGTCTTGAGGATGAACGAGTATAACCTGGAACAATCAGTAGCTGATCTTTGTGGTGTTTCTGAGTGGGATCCTATCCTTGAAGAGCTGGAGGAGATGGTAGGTTACTGTTGTGGTCATTAAAATTAGTGTAGTTAGTGTTTGACATTTATACCTTCCTTTTCTGCATGTTGAGCAAAACAATAACTTCTAGCTTTTGAACATTTTATATTTCGTCTCTGCAGGGTTTCCACAACAAAGAGATTAACAAGACGTTGCTCAAGAAGAACAATGGCAGCATTAAGCGTGTTGTGATGGATCTTATCGCCGGAGAGAATTAGAATCTAGTTAGCAGTATTTCTTGCAATATATTATGCTTTCAGTAGACTATGCTATCTATAACTTGCTAGACTGAGTTTGATGTTTTGTTGACTGTGTCTTATGTGGTTTTGCACATTGATAGATGCACTGTAACTTGGATGTTTTTTGTTGACTTTGTGCCCTTGTGTGGTTTTGCACAATTGATAGATGCGCTGAAACTTCTTTTAAGTGTCATACTGAGCTTGCAGTGTTTTATGATAACGATGGCTTTCAAAGTTCTACCCAAATTTTCTAGGTACTGTGATACACCTTTCTCATAGCTTCAAGCTCTTGAATCTTAATGGCTTGCCGTTCTGATTGTGAGTGTCGAATTCAATTTTGATTCTTTGGTTTGCACCGTTTTGATCCCTTTTAATACTAGTTAGTTGGATTATTTTGAGTTGAATCCGTTAAATCACGTTATAAATAGTATACACAGTAAAGCAAATACAGTAACAATATTAACTTCTTTTGGCACCATATTATTAAGTTGCTCTAAAGAATCAACCCACTAAGCAACTTGCAAGAAAGAATATTAGTAGGTTATCAATTAAGGTTGTCACAAATTACTTCTTCATTCTTAATAGATGAGTTGTTTCGTTCGAGTCATTCTGGGTATGAGTCACCTTTGTTGTTACTTCCAACTATATCATCTCCAATGGGGTTCGGGTCACTTTGGATATAGAGTTAGTTTAGTTAAGGAGCGCTTTACTCGACGTGAATTCAGCATTTTATCTCACATTGATGTGAGATTTTTCGACGCGAATTCAAAGTTAAGTCGAACTCTAATATGGATATCGGACATCGGGTGAAAAACCAAAAAAAATTGAATTTAATTCAGCTCCAATATGAATATCAGGGCCAAAAAAGTTTGTTAGGTTGATGAATAAATTGCTAGATAATTTAACCAAGTTGAACTCTAATATGGATATTCGACATCAGGTGAAAAATAAAATAAAATTGAATTTAATCCAGCTCCAATATGAATATCAGGGGCAAAAAAGTTTGTTAGGTTGATGAATAAATTGCTAGATAATCTAACCAAGTCGAACTCTAATATGGATATTGAAAAACCAAAAAATATTGAATTTAATTCAGCTCCAATATGAATATCAGGGCCAAAAAAGTTTGTTAGGTTGATGAATAAATTGCTAGATAATCTAATCAAGTCGAATTCTAATATGAATATTGAATATCGAGTGAAAAACTTAAAAAATTATTAATTTAATTCAGCTCCAATATGAATATCAGAGCCAAAAAAAAGTTAATTCCATTGATGAATAAATTGCTAGATAATCTGACCAGCTTTTCCTATTTTATAGATTAGGAAAATCTAACCACATAGAAATAATTAAATACTTGACTTAATTGGAGAGGAAAGTGTCATTGGTGAAGGAATTTGTCAGTGAAAAGAAGCAAGTCTATTTTACCATTTGTAAAGGGTCACATGTCAATAGCTCTATTATTCTGCTTTTGTGCGTTAGAAAAGCTTTCCACAATATTTTTTTTTAACAAAAAGATAAATGTATTTTTGAATTATCGTAAATGATATATAAGTATATTCTGTCATATTTTTGGGATATTGCTGCTTCTGTCGTCCAAAAACTAAAGTATGTATGTCCTTCATTCTAACAGAAGACTAAATAGGGACACGTAACACAATTTCATCCGTCGATAAATGTCGGATCGATGGATAAAATTATGACATGTGTATTTCCGATAGTATAAAGGGTATATATATTTTAGTTTTTGAACTGCAAAGGTACTAATATTCTAAAAATATAACGAAAGGTATTTGCATGACATTTACGATAATTTGTGAGTATATCTATCTTTTTTCCCTTTTTTTTATACTACTATAAATAAAACTTTCTACCCACTAAAATACAAATGAGTACAACACAACATCCCATCAGACTTGAATAAAGTATCGATTCTATTTTTTTCCTAAAGAATATGTTACTTATAAAAATTCAAAACAAGTTTAATTTTTATTCGCCATCAAATATTATAAAAAAAACTGTACTTTACTTTTTGAAAATAAAAATTATTTTTTTTATTTTTTATAATAAAACATGATCAAACGTTATATAAAAAAAAACTGTACTTTACTTTTTGAAAATAAAAATTATTTTTTAAATATTTTATAATAAAACATGATCAAACGTCCATTTTACGTAGAAGCTAGAATGAAACATCATCAGCAACCACTCACTACTTTCTTTGATCCTCTTGTTATAAAAACCTCACTCTCACTATTTTGTTTTCATAGGTTTATGTATTTACTCAAAATAAAAAAACCAATTTTTTCTTTCTTTGTCCAAAAATAATAATTAGAAGATGGATGTGGAATTTTGGACTACAAGAGAAAACTCAGCCAATAATCTTTCTACCTTCCAATGTACCAATTTAAGCAATTCTGGTAAATATCAATTGCAGCACATGCATTTGTCTAGTCTAACTGTTCTAGCACTGTTTCTGCTTCTTTTTCTTCATCTTTTTTTTTTATAAATTAAGCTAAATTTTGTGGTAGGCATTTTAGGGCTCTGTCTCAGGGGAGTTTAAAATGGTGAATGAAGCTTTTATGTTGACATAGATATTGATAATTTTGGCCATGGCTTTTCCACTAATTGGTAATTTTATCTACTCTAGTTCCTCCCTTTTCTCAGGCTATGTTGGTCGAATTCTTCAAAAATGTGTCTCACTCGTGTTGAATTCTTCAAAAATGCACTACTTTTGGAGGGATCCAATACTCACTTGACTATATTTTTGAAGAGTTTGAGCAACATAGTTCTCGAGTTTTGGAGTTTCATCTTCATTTTCTATTATATTTTAAGAATTTACTTTCTTGGATGACGTTATGAGTTTCATTATTGTGTATTGTGCTTCTTCCAGTTTTATGCAGTTACCTATTTAACCAGTATTTCATTTGGACAAGAAATTCAATCCAAGATTGATAGATTTGTGTAGTGGTGTCAAATGATCGTGTTGGGCTGAATTTGGACGGGTCAAATAGGCCGAATCAATAAATGATTGGGCCATTTTTTTCATAGTTATGGCTCAAAATTCTGTATTTACTTTAAAAATTCACTTTAAATGTATAAACAATTTATTCAGAACCAGAAAGTTGTATTTTCTACCACCTGTAACACATAATGATGTGATCACAGACTTTTTTTGGACAAGAAAAAGAAAGAGAACACCTCTAAATGAAACCTTTATGTTTGTTTATTTTGGAAATCAAACAGATTCTTTCTTGAATGAAGCTGAAGAAGACATTAGAGCTTGGTTCCTTTGCCCTTTCTGTTATGTCGAAATAGAAGTGCCAATGCTTTGCAGCCATTTGCAAGAAGAACATTGTTTTGACTTAAAAAACGCGGTAATTTCCCACTCATGATGCTTCCTTATATCACATTCTTATATGCAAAAAATGACTACAGTAATATACTGGAAACTTTTCAATCTTTTCGTTCTCATGTCATATGTATTTGTACTGAAGAATTGTATGAGTTGATCAATCTACTCGACGTTTCTATTACAGGTCTGTCCCATATGTGCTGCAACTCTGGGCAAAGATCCTACTGGACATTTTTCTGTGCAACATGCACACTTAGTAAAGGTAGACATATCCGCGTCAAAAATATTAATTTTGACTATATGGGATGATTTATAAGTGATCAGCTGAACCTCACACGCCTACTCTTTTTACAGAGGAGAAGAAATTACCTAAAACCAGGCTTCTGGAATAATGCAACAGCTATGATCGGAAAGGATCCTCGAGAAATAGCTTCATTTTTTGGCACAGATTCAGTATTTGGTCGATATAAGGTTCAAGAATCTGCTCCTGATCCACTTTTATTGCCATTTCTCTGCAATTTTGCTCCTTCTGATCTGAAATGCAGGCAGCAAGATAAGTCCTCTGTTTGTGATACTGCTATTCCTGAAATAGAAAGGTCAGTTTATTCATTCGTTCTCTTTGTTTTCGTGAAAATTTTCTGATAAAACAAACTGAATTAAATACTAAACCTGAAAGTTAAGCATCAGTATTTAAGTTTGTACCCTTCTGTATTTGTCCTTCCGTTGCCAATATAACCAGCAAAAAGTGTCCACCTAGAGTGTAGTTTCACCAATTCCCAACCCAAAACCTACCCACGTTTAGAGGCAGATTCAGGATTTAAAGTTACAGATTCAATCTTCAATATTCTTAAACTTATTGTACTATTAAAATTATGAGTTCAGATGAAGCCATAGCTAAGAGGCTACATCCGCCTATCCTATTTAGAGTCTATTCCTCAACACTTTATGTGGTGTATGTATTACTTTCAGTAATCGGTTATCTAAAGAACTCGGGCGTCTACACATGTCTTGAAGTTCTTGACGGAACTGGTGCAATACAAGCTGTTACCATACTGAACATGTGGTAAAGCTGTAGATATGATAAACTGACTAAGACGTTAGAATGTGTTACTATGCTGAAGGAATGATATTTATCATAGATCATATAGATAAACTGTCTAAGAGTTCGATATTTTTCATCAGCACATACCAGGAATGAGTCTATTGTTGCAGCAATGGACGACCTAGGAGTTGGTCATGAAACTCGATGTTTATATCAGAACACAATTCTGCTTCAAAAATTTCAATATGATAACAATATTAGGTGTCTAACAGACCTGATAACCTCCAGTTTGTTGAGTTTGAAATGTTTAGCTGATCCTTGTAGAGGAACATTTAGTTCATGGGTTGAAACACGATCTGTTTCGCTCAGTAGGTTATGTATAGATTGTTCATACATTTTAAATAAATGTATGCGCCAAAACTATTGGGTTGTACCAAACTTGTAAGTCTATAATGGTGGGTCCTAATAAGCATTGATTGGTAAACTAGAATACATGATAAGTGATTAGAATTATATGTATAACAATTTATATACTGTGAGTATATACCGAATCGGCGTAGGATGACAGAAATCTACTGTTGTCTCTTGTGCAGCAGCAAGCTAGCTGTATCTGATCCAGAACTAGAAGAGGATTTTGAAGAGAAAAGGCAGAGAGCTACATTTCTTCAAGAGCTGGTTGCTTCAACTATCTTTTAGAAAATCAACCAATTTTTGCTTCATAAATTAAGCAAGCGATAATCGTTCCAAATTACTAGCAAAAGTCATGTAACACAAGAAAGCATCTCAAAAACTTCTAATATCTATACATCAATGTTACAATTTCAAGTATATTAATGTAATCTCATTTATCCTTGACGACCAACATGTTACTGTTTGCTAGTTTTCTTCTTTTCTATCATGTCTAGACAAGATTGTTAAACAATTTCCCAGCGGATGATGGAGTCCAAAGGTTGATTAGTAAAATGCTGTGCACGCCATTAGTCACAAGGTTGGTTTCTCTATATATCAGATTTGTGATTCATACTCGGGCTTAAGATATCACTGGCAAACAACATTGCAGTTTAGACTTAAGATATAACAGGCCAACGGCGTTGAAGCCTGAAAAGCCTGTAGACTAATGTAACTAAAGTGGTTGATTTGAGTAGAGAGTTTATGGTAATGATAATCGGCAGTTACCTAATTGAAGTACCAGTAACTTCACAAGCTCCATACATCAAAAAAGCTAAATGAAGTTCTATTTAACCACAATCTTTTATTGCATAATGCATATTTCCTTGGATGTCATTACACAAGAGTAACAAGTATGAATAACAAGAAGAAACACGATAAATCAGACACGTTCATGAAGAACAGTACAGAGAAAAGAATCATAGTAACACTTCACAACAGTGATCCTTTGCCAATTTAGTAACAAAAGGTCTCTCATTGACATATATTTCTTGCTCAAATACTTCTATTAAATAGAATGATCGTATTTTCTCCTCTTTCATTTGACACAAGCAGTATCGTTTCATTGTAAACTTAATACCATCCAAGCAAGGTAAATAAAAGGATAATAAGTAAGGTTACAGATACATTCGAACTAATCAGAGCCTTTGGAAAGATGAAGGTCTTGTATGTATTCCTGTTCTTTCCCCCACTTTTAATCGGAGCATTGCAATAACATTCTGAATGTCATTGCAAAGAACTGCTCTGAGGTTTAGAGAAGAACAGGTGACAGTCATGACTAAAATGTCATCTTGACAATGAGCTCACATTAAAAGTAACATTTCCGATAGGGATCCCAACTTTTACTTAGCCAAGCACAAGGAATAGACAGATATACTCTTGAAAATGCACAATTTACTACTCACTAGTGACATACAAAAGGTGCAGTTGGGAACCATAGGTCGTTGGACTTGAGAAGATCTATGGAAAAGTAAACTCAGACTTAACAAGACTTATTATCATAAATGATCGTCAATAAAAGTGTATTTAAGTAAACTTGCTCTATCATTGGTAGCAACCAGTGCTTTGGTTAATTCAGCACAAGGGGATTACAAAGTGTCCAGTTAAAGGCAAACTCACTTCACAGTTCACAGAACTGGACTTATAATGATCTATATAGCAACTTTTTTTTCATTTTTCATGAGAATGAACCAGCAATTTAGAACCACATTGCTGGTCGAAACAAAGCTCCAATAATGGTAAAGAAAGGTAAAACCAGTTTCAAAGCATCGAATCCAGAAAGATCAAACATATTCTCAATAATCTTAGCTTAGGACGACTTACTTCCTAACCAAAGAAATCAAGTAGTCGACCAGTTGGCTACCTATGCCACATTAGCTCGAGAATAAAGACAAACACTGAGGTCAAAGAGTGCATGATAGGATGAACAAGACTGAAAGATGAGAAAATGGACCATTCAATTCTGTATATACCAAAGAAAAGTGTATGTGATATCTAAGATATTTGTGTTAGTCAATGAAGAACAACATTCCTCATCATGTCAACATGACATACAACATATTTTTCACTGCTTTTGTATTCTAACGCCAGTGAGTCCTTTTCCAATCCAAGATGAACCCGTCAGTATTCTGCTCAAAGATGCTAAACTAAATGACTCTGAATATCAATTATAAGCAATGCAAATATATTCAAATCTGTCTCTCATACTATATTTCACCTATATGGGCATAAAGAAGTTCAGATGTCTTACTTGTAGTTATCCAACAGAATACAGTGGTTAAGAAAGCATATTACTTTTTCTTTTGTGTTCTTCTATCAACAATCAATTTGTTGAAAAACGATGGTCCAACCAGAGAATCTCAAATTAGCAATCTGGGCTTTTGTTTCAAAAGAAAGTGTGCATTTATCTAGAGGAAAATAAAGTGCATGAGAGCAAATGATATCATTTCTTTCAATCAAATGAAAAGTGAAACAAGAGACGTGAAAAATTATCAAAAGTTCAGTAGAATTGGGCGATAAAACAGGATACTTCAACTAAAGTAAGATTCTAAGACATAACAAAAGTAACCAAAAAGTCGCATATATGACAATGGATTAATAAACTTCAATGGAAAAATCCGACCATATGTGAAAAGGAATGCTCAGCTGCAAGTTCATCATTCTAAGATTTTCTGAATAACACCAGCTCCGACAGTCTTTCCTCCTTCCCTAATAGCGAACCTCATACCCTGCTCACAAGCCACTGGCATAATGAGCTCAACCACCATGTTTACGCGATCACCAGGCATGACCATCTTAGATTCTTCTCCCTTGTCAGTCATAATAGCAGTAACCTTTCCGGTCACATCAGTTGTTCTCATGTAAAACTGTGGCCTATAACCAGCAAAGAAAGGGGAATGCCTGCCACCCTCTTCCTTCTTCAACACATACACCAAAGCTTCAAACTTGGTGTGTGGAGTGATTGATCCAGGTTTTGCCAACACCATTCCTCTTTGAATATCGATCTTCTGAATACCTCTCAACAACAACCCCACATTATCTCCTGCCATTGCTTCATCCAATATCTTCTGAAACATCTCAACTCCTGTTACTGTAGTGTTCCTAGTGTCCTTCAATCCAACTATATCAACAATTTCCCCAGTCTTAACAGTACCTCTTTCCACTCTCCCTGTAGCCACTGTACCTCTACCAGTAATAGAAAACACATCTTCAATAGCCATCAAGAAAGGCAATTCAGTTTGTCTTTGTGGAATAGGAATATATTCATCAACAGAGTCCATCAATTTATAAATCTTATCAACCCATTGATCATCACCCCTTTTAATAGTAGGATTAGCCATTAAAGCCTCTAAAGCCAAAAGGGCAGACCCACAATGAATAGGAATATCATCACCAGGAAACTCATAACTTGACAATAACTCTCTTACCTCCAACTCAACAAGCTCAAGCAACTCTTCATCATCAACTTGGTCCTCTTTGTTCAAGAAAACAACCATATTAGGGACACCCACTTGCTTAGCAAGCAAAATATGTTCCTTGGTCTGCGGCATTGGACCATCAGCTCCTGAAACAACAAGTATAGCTCCATCCATTTGAGCAGCACCAGTAATCATATTCTTCACATAATCAGCGTGACCAGGGCAATCCACATGAGCGTAATGCCGATTTTCAGTTTCATACTCCACTGTGGCAGTATTAATCGTAATACCACGAGCCCTTTCTTCAGGGGCAGCATCAATTTCATCATACTTCTTTGGGGCGGAGTTACCCAGAGAAGCAAGCGCCATGGTCAAAGCAGCTGTAAGTGTGGTTTTCCCATGGTCAACATGGCCAATTGTACCAATATTGACATGGGGTTTCTTTCTTTCGAATTTACCACGCGCAGCTCTGACAGTAAACCGGCGGTGGCGGGAGGAAGAAGAAGAAGGTGCAGTAGTAGCGGGTGAATGGAGAAAAAGGGTTGATGGGTTTGGTGTAAAAGAAGATGAAAGGATAAGCTTAGAGGATTTTGAAGGAAGAACAGTACCACTGGTATTAATCTTTGTAGAAGCAGCAGCAGCAGTGGCAGAAGCTGCTGAAATTGAAGCCATGGAAGAAGCTTTTGCTGAGGATTGAAGTTTTTGGAGAAAGAGAAGTGAAATGAATTGTGGTAGAAGGAAAAGAGGATAATGAAGTTATCTTTTTTGGTAGGGAGAAAGAGAGCCTCTCATATATTAGCCATTTGGGCACCTCTCTTGTATGACATACTGACACAGCAGTGGGCTGCAACTTGCAACTATGGGGATTAAGAGTATGGGATATACGTAAAACTTATTACTCCAAAAATAATGGTCACGTTTCCTTAGTCAATTTAACTCATCTTTAAAATTAATATGTGATATTATAAAATGACACGAGAATTTTTTTATTGTAATTTGACGGCAGGACAGATGACATACATGCTAAATCTGTGAATCGGTAAACAACAGTTACATTTTGCGTGGTATGCTTTAGAAAAATAGTGGAGCTTGTTATTGAGCTGTTTGATGAAAATTATTGAAAGAACAAGAAGTTGAAACCATAGAGAAACACTATAGAGAGTCGAGCTTTAGGATAAGTAAGACTGAAAATGTATGCTACATGTTAAACTCTACGAAATAAAAAACGAATAAAATGAGATTACACAAAATTGTGGCATCTAAATTGTAGTGATAAGTTAGATACTTAAAGACTCAGACAACAGCAAGCAGTAGAATAGAATCATTTTAAAAAAATAAAAATTTCTTTACAGATTCAACGAACACCAACAATAAAAAAAAGTTTAAAAAAAAAATAACCTGCATATTTTCAACCAAGTGACATTTCGAATAGCTAAGTACTCAGGTAAATATGTACAAGTATACAATTCAATGAAATTGAAGGGTCCTGTTTTAAGCTGCAACATGACTTGCAAGACGCATTATACATAAGCGTGCAAGCAAGCAAATGCGAATAACTAACATAGCAAATGGAGTCGCCAACAATCTCAAACGCATCGCTTCCTCTTTCAGATTTACCTCAATTCCTGACCCTGAACTGATTTTAAACTTGATAGAGATGAATCTGTATCTTAACATACGTCCATGCTTATCCCCTCGAACTTTTCAATTTTGGATGTGAAAATTGTCAGCAACAATGAATAATTCCGGCATACCGGGACAACTCTGGGACTTTTCAGGGACAGTCAGGTCATTGGGACAGTCAAAGAATTACTCAACAGTTGAGTAGCAAAAGACAAAACAGCAACTTACATCTTTACAGAGGAACTTGAGTTTTCAGGACATCAGCAATGCAAATTATCAGAAGATACTTTGTGACCATAAATGCCACGGATCTCAGGAGGAAGCTTGCTTAGAAGATCTGAGATAGCGGAGTCATGTTTCTTCTTCAGATCATTTAGCTCCTTTTGCTGCAGTCCGCGCAGTTTCTCCAGTTCCTTGGTGATTTGTCTGATATCAGCTGAGTAGTTGTTGCTGATCATGTTATTTCTTTCCTCTGATGAATGAGGCCTGCTTGCATAACTAAAATCCGCAGAATGAGCATTGTCACCAAAGTCAAAATCACGGTGAACACTGGCATCATCATCCACGTGAGTCTCAGATTTATAATCTTCGTGTCCGAGTAAGGCAGCAACATGTGAACTCCCTCCCTCTCTCAGGATAACAGGTGATTCTTCAAATTCTTCCGTCCAACTGTCTTCATGAGTTGGTGAATCGGTCAGCGACGTGTTTGAAGGCCCCTGTCTGCGTGGAGAGCTGCCATTACTGGTTGTTTTCGGTGAAACAGACCAGTACTTTCGACCTGAAGGAAGTCTTTCCAACACAAGACTACCCGAATAAGCAGGATCAATTGTAAAGGGAGGAGCATCATCTCCGACTCCAGAAGTAAAGTTATCAGAAGCAACTTCATCGGAGATGTGATTGCTAGAGTTTTCTCTTGGTGCCCAATCTGGGATATATGACCGAATTTCTGAATCGATCATTTCTGCTATTGCTGAAACATCCTGATCTGTCAGGTCCAGCTCTGCAACCATTTCACTAGCAACAGCATTCGCCGTATCAACTTCAATATCAAAGGGGAAGTGAATGTTTCTAATATGACCTGATACCACAGTGCAAATGTTATACAACTAATTCATAGATGCATCTTAAGCTTGACAAAAGAAACAAGGAGCAAGCAGTAACCTGTTGAATCAGTAATTCGAAGTTTAAGAAATATTGTATTTAGGTCCTTCCTTTGGCCCTGCACTGTGAAATCTCTGCTTCCTTCAGGCAAAGGGTCCTTTGTACTCCTTTCACTATCAGACTGATCATCACTCATACCTGTAAAGATCCCACAAAAGTCAATAATAAAGGGACATTTAAGAAAAGGTGCGATCACATAATTACCTGCATGTCCGGAATTGATGCTCAAAGATCGACCTACGTTTCCAGAATCCTCATCAGAAAGGAGAAAGGGATCAACCAATAGTTTCTTAGCAGGCAACCGCTCAGAAGCTTTTGCAATACATTTTTCTATAAAGGCTTTGACTCTTGGATCCTTCACTTTTGCCAATGAGGCAGGCTTGATTCCCTTCATAGATGAAATTGGCAAAATCAGAATATTAGCAAAGTAGTATTGTTGTTGTAAGATGAAATTGAAATACAATACAAAGTCAACTATCTCATCAGATTAATCTGCTAAAAGGAAAACAAAGTTGCAGAAAGCTAAAGTTTGTAATTTATAGCTATCAAAAACTGAAAACTGATTGTATAGGACTCCTGGATTTGTTTGAGTAAGAATCTAATGTTGTATAATAAAGCACTCCTACAATCATTCCCTCAATCCCACTAAATAGTGTCATCACGACCTGGCACAACGTTAGTAGAAGAGTTAAAAATTAAAGAGTATTTCAACTAAAAAGTAAGCCCCGCAAGTAGAGATAAATGTTTGCTGATGATAAGTTTGAGATTTGACAAGGATCTAAGTTGGTCTCTTATTACATGATATAATAGTCCTCAAAATTCAACAAGTAGTGAAGGGAAGATATTTCCCCTTCAAAGCAAGTGGACAACATATCATGACGCAAAAACAACACATTTGGAATGAATGCAACTAATGTGCTAACTGCTAACTACTTTGAGTACATAACCAAAAATTAGCCATTTTGGTATGCTTACCTTTTCTGGTAAATCTCCAGCACTAGTACCCTCTAAATCTGAACACAACCTTTTCTTCCCTCTTTTCACTACCACCTTTATAACTTTCACATTAATCTGTCAACAAGAAAATTACTCCTTACAAAACTGCCTTAAGTGTTAAAGTTATTTAGCACCTTCAACAGTGAAGAACTCATTTTACTGTCGTAGTTACCAACTACCACCTACACTATACCCCTCATGATCCTACTTGCGCATTTCCATTGTTATTTCTTCAGCCAAACAACCACTACTCTAATTACCTCTTAAAATAGTGTGTTGGTGAAACTCCTTTTAACACTTCAATGTCATGCAAGCCAGTGGATCTAGATTAAGATCTCCATTACGTCGTTGGAACAACTGATCAAGAAAAGTATCCTTCAGTTTAAGTTGTCAATTCTGCTAAAACCTAAAGAGATGCTAGGCTTCTTCGCAGTGGTTCGCTTGACCACATCATTAGCATGGTTTAAGTTAAGTGCACGCCAAACAATTAAGCTCTCATTTGATCAGCCGTACTCCTTCCACTTTAGCTATGAGTAATTTCATATATATTTCTTGTCTGTCACATGATTCCGATAAATGAACAATAGGAACCATGTACCCAAGAGAGCAAGTACTCAGAAGATTGGACTCAGTTATCTTGTTCATCTTAACTAAACTAACCTAAAAATATAACACCTTAGAAATACATCAAGATACATACCACATTATTCGAAACAGAAGTCTGGACTAGCTACAGTCTGAATTAGCACTTATAAGAGAGAATAAGAGGGATTAACTTATTGGAGAGGGAGAGAGAGAGGGAGAGAGAGAGCGAGAATGTGTGTACAAAAATTATTTCAGTTGGAGTAAGGTCTAAATGAAGTGGTTGATGCTGCTAACTAAAGCAATGCAAAACAGAAAAGAAAAAAAGAAGAAAGATTCACATTCAGACACAAACTCCCCAAGGTGAGGATGGTACATGGAGGTAAACTGATGATTGGAAATCCTATGAAAATTGCCTCCAGTGATTCTTACTCAACGTTGACAAAGCACTCTTGACAAATAAACCAAGATGGTATTAGGCATTTACATGATATTTTGAATTTTAATTGGTCAACTGGAATGCATTCCATCAGGGATAGAAATCATGTTTCTTAATACCTATAATACAATGACAATGAACACGTCCAATTATGCAAGCAGGTCATGACAATATTTTTTGGGTAGTTTGCTAGAACAATTGAATGACCAATGAAAACAAACACGACAAACTGCAGGCAATTGGATGTAAAGTAGTTACTCAAGGAATGCATAAGTTCACAGGGCCCTTTTTAGTTTTATGATAAAGAGCTTGACAACATCATATGAAATGAACTGTGAACCCAATAATTCAGTAGGCTCACTTGGATAAAAAAGTTAAGGACCATACACCAAAGGATACAAGACTAAGAAAATAAAGCCTAAGTCCCTACAATCAGCACTTGATTCATGCATGGTCACACTGTTTTTAAAATGGTCAACAACATCTCATTCTATGGTAAACCATCATGAGCTACTGATTCCACCAAGTCAAGGACATTCATTCAACAGAAGTCGTATACAATGTTGATTTCTTAGGACTACTAATGTTTGTTTCTTGGAATATCATGTTATTGTTCACTTCCTTAGCAAATTGAACATCTATTGAAGTGAGAATGAACACCCTTATTGATAAAGGAAAAGGTATTGGGACTAAACTTACTTTTATATTCAAGGATAGAGAGAGAAGACACAGAATTCGGTCTTAAGAACTCCTGAATGGGCCCTACCCTTGCAATATCTATTTTATGCTCAAACACTCAAGAAAAACAAATACAGAAAACTCCGAGCGAAAGTAGGTTTATCTTTGACAGTGCAAAATAGAAAAAGCGGGATCAGTCTGTGGAAATAAGATTTCAGGCTATGCAAATTTAATATCCCTCAAGAGTGCACTGTTTTAACAGGATAGCACTGATGGAGCTTGCCTCACGCAAGATAATGTACTGTATCTCTAACAGAATCTACCTGTGTGTGAAAAGGTTTTGGAGTCAGTAAAACATTCTTTCATGCACTGTTCAGCAGCCTGGATGGAGTTAATTCTTAGATAAAAGCAACATTAAATGGGTGTTTCCAGGGGATATTATACAAGTGTTTTGCATCTGGAGGGATTGGAAGGCACAGAAAACTACCAGAAAGATATGGAACTCGATTCCTTTAACTATATTTTGGGTGTTATGGAATGAAAGAAACAAGAGATGATTTGAAGGAGAAAAAAGCTCCCTGCAGCAGCTGAAAATAAATTGCTTATTTCTTTTATTTGTTTGGTCCAAACTTGAAGTTTTAGAGTATACCTACCAGTGATAAACTTCAGCAGTTCCCTATCAAGTTAAGGAAATACAGCCTTTTGTAAATAACTTTTGTAACTATGCACCTCCAGGGTGATTTGTTAACTAAATAGCTTTACTTTTTTCTCATAAAGAAACAAGCAGAATCAGTACGGTACAAATGGAGTATTCCTTTTCCTTTTTCTAACAGTAAATTTAGGTCGGCGAAATAAAGATAACAGAAGGGGGAAACCTTAGTGCTTTACTGTGAACTCTTGCTATGATGTGCTGTTAAAATCTGTGGATTTTGTCCATGGAAGTCATTGCAGAAAATAAATGCCCCAACCGAAGTTGCTCGTTTTTAGTGGATTACTGCTTATGGTGCCTGTTTGACTCAGGACAACCTACAAAAAGAGTCTTTAGCTTGTGAAAAAGATATTTCCTCTGTCAAAATGCTACTGAAACAGTAAAATATCTTCTGATTCATTGCAACGACACAGTAACTATGGTCCTTTTTCTGAATATTTTTGGTGTTCAATGGGTGATACCACAAAGAATTAAGGATCTACTTGTGTGCTGGCAAGGTTAGAGAACGAAGAGAAAGAGAAAGCTAAAGACATGGAAAATAATTCCATTATGAATTAGCTGGACAATATGGCTTGAGAGGAAGAGCAGATGCTTTGATGGAAGCAAGGAGTTGATTGCTGTTTTAAAGTTTAGGTGTCTTCAGAATTTGTTTTGTTGCCTCAAAGGAGATGCTTAATCAGAATTTATGATTTTCTGGACTTCATAGATTCTCTCTTTGTGCATGCCCGAGCATACAACAGACTTGTTGAGTTGTTGGATAAGAAGAGGGGGCAGCAAGAGCCAAAAGGCATGATGGAGGATAATTCCTCATTGCATTTGGTAGACAGTACGGAAAGAAAGAAATAGAAGAAACTCTGAAGATAGGTCCAATTCCATTCAGAAGGTCAGATGGGATTGTATTGCATCCTTTTATTTTTGGTGTAAAGAGGAAGGTTTAGAGGAAACAGAACAGATTGTAGAATCATTAGGATCCTTGTAGTATTTTTTTTTCCTTCTGTTCTTTTATTCCCCTCTGTTTGCAGGTCACTGGCATATCCTTAATGCTGCAGAATACAACATTACCATTTTAAAAAATAAATTAAAAAATAGATTCTCTCTTTCTGTAGCTTCTATCCAAGGCCTCTCTTTTGTAAGCTTATCAGGTACCTTTCTAGTATTAATTTAACACTCTCCTTATACAAAGAGGTTGGTGAAATAAAGAGGAAAATGCTTCATACAGTTTCCAACCTTTGTGTAGAAACAGCTTCGAACTGCAGCACAGTTGGTCCCTAAGAAATGCCTTGACCTTGAAGTTTTGTCACTTTAAGCAGGCCGATGAACTTGATACAAACATAAAACCCCAACAAAGGACAAAAACCTGACTTTTTGTATTTGTTCTGATAACCAGCTTAAGTGCATTAAAATGTCGAAATGCAAATGCAACATCACCTATAGTTGTTATTTTATCAAATTTATTAGAGGGTGGTGCACCCTGAGAATACAAACTGAAGGATGAGATTCCATCCTCCTCATTTAATAGGGAAAAGGAGAGAGACATAAGTCAACAATCCCAGTAAAGAACATCCTCCAAAGCAAGATAACCCCATTTTGCTGCATACAAGCCTTAAACTAGACTACATGAATCCTACATGGAAAATTCAAGTAAATGACTAGGGAGCTAATTATTTAAACTAAAACCTAGATGCTTAGTAACTAAAGTCACATAATTTAACTATCATTTAAGTTATCAGTGTTTGAGTGTTATTATTGAATATAGAAATGGAGCAGTATTCTTCTATTAGATACGGAAATAAACTAAAAACTTATTGGCTTTTATTTCTCTAAAATGCCAACAATTTCTAAATTTCTTTGTGATCCCAATTTGTATGACACTCTTTGCACATGAAGATACCAATGGATAATTATGGAATTACCTAAAGCTTAGTTAATGAACAGTCATGTAAAACCATAAATGTCATAGTTCCTCGAGGGTTGAAGGCTTGAAGCCTAAGCTATGCAATGCAAGGATATTTACAATTTTTAACCAAGAGTTGCACTCTCAATAAAAAGATTTTCCATCACTCGTGCTGCTGCACAACCTTGATCCCAAGAAATGATATCTCTATGACTCTATCAACAATCGTGAACATACAATAACTTGATACGTAGCTTGAGAGACGACAAAAAATAAAGAGAGCATGAAGAGAAACATAAATTCTTACTGCTGTCACTTTCTTATATATTTGAGCAGCGTTGGAACACTCAATATAAGGATATTCAAATGTCACGAGCTCCAGCAGGCACATGCCAAAGGCATAGATGTCTACTAGCTCATCGTATTCCTCTTCATAAAGTTCTGGTGCCATGAATTCTGGTGTACCTGAGATCAAATATAGAATTGCACTTTTCAGAACCATCTAAACTGCCAATGAACAGCAAATTACAACCTTGAGTACAGTTGCAAAACTGAGAAAATCTGAGTAGGACCTTACCAATGACACTATGAGCAGCACGAGCCTTGCAAAGAATTGCAGCGAGTCCCAAGTCACCAATCTTAACCTCCCCTTGGTTACCATTGATAAAAATGTTATCACACTTGAGGTCCCGATGAATAATTGGAGGGTCATGACCGTGTAGATATGAGAGACCCTCTAATATCTGCCTAGACCAATTCTTAAGTGCTCTGATATCAACCCTCTTATGTTTTTTGCGGTACCTTCACGAGCATACAGAAAGAGTAGTCCATAATCCAATATTTCAAAAATATGGGTAGTGGGGTTAAAGAATTGAGCAAAAAAAAAACAGAAGAAAAAAAAACGAATAGCCATACTGTCTTAAAGTCCCAGAAGTGAAAATTTCAGTAATGATGTTGATATTCTCATTCTTTGAGTCAACCCACGAGTTATAGAATTTGATTATATTCTTGTGCTTGAGGGTTTTAAGCAAATGAACTTCGGAATAAAGACGCTCCAAATCCACAGCATTCCTCAAGAGATCAGCCAATTTAACCTGGTTCCAAGCTACTTCAATCCCCTCCAATTCATCAAATGCTCGGTAACTATATTACCGATGGTAAGTCAAGAATGGACAATAGTTTCACTTGGCAACATTCATTAATGAGGGGAAAAGGCAGTAACGCAATAGTTCATCTCGGGTTATATGTCAATCATACAACTTTCAGAAATATTAAGAATTAAAAGTCATATAAATATTCAAATTTAATACCTTTATGTAATGTTCTCTTAATCAATCTAAACTTTTTAACTATCACTATGCTATTTTCTTCCCTTACTACTAATATAATATATCCCCTCTATTTCATTTATGTGACACTAATTCCTTAACAGTGTGTTCCAGAAAAAATGGCACATATCTCACACTTGGAAACAATTTAACGTGAACTTCTCATTCCTCTCTTTTATAGCCCACATTAAACTAACGACATATTTAAGACCATAAGTTCAAAAGTCCTTTTTTTCCTCAAAACCCATGCACGACCGGCACATAAATTGGAACAAAGAGAGTACCATTCAAATTAACATCTTATATTCCTTATCCTATCAAACACATCAATGAAATAAATGGGCATTATGCACATGAAGACATTCAAAATAGGATACACTTTCTTGAAAGCTCCTTTTCCCAAAACCTCTTTGTACTGCATATAACAAGACAATCAACTCCTTAATTACAATGAAGAATCAAATATATGTAATGACTAATTTAATATACACCAACCTAACAAATATTAGCCAGAAATGTAACAACAGTAATAGAAAAGCAGTCAGAAAGAACAGAATCCCGGGAAAAGTAAAATACAGAAAGAAATATTACCCCCATAGTCCCAATTTATATGATTCTCTTTCCATTTTGAGATTCCCGAAATCTTTACACTATTCAACTTGTTTGGGTGGTTGCAATCGATTGTATTGTGTTGTTAGTTTAAATACAATTTTTGTTATAATTGTTACTTACATATTATTGCAGCGTATCGTTAAACTTATTGTCAGAGGTAATGACGAAAATTCCCATTTTGTGTAACAACATTTGGTGTGATCAAGTCGTTAACTTTTTTTTCCTCATTTTTTCTTTACTTAAAATTAAATATACTTATTTTATCTTTTACCCAACCTTTTTATAGCAACTCTATCCCGTACCCTACTTCTTTTACAAGCTCGTCCTTCTTTTATAAATTCATCCTTTAAATTGTTGATGTGTGACATTATGTAACGATGAAAAACGACACAAGCTATCTAGACGTTGTATTCATTAAAGAATACTGCACATTACAATACAATACAGAAACAATACCTAACAACCATCCAAACAGTTCAAGCTTTCTCCTTCATCAAATTTTAAATTTGACATGATGAACTTTTCCCTACTCAAACTAACTTTTCAATCGTTACTTCAACAAATTTCACCTTATGCTTTTCAGTCCGATCATATAAAAATAAGCAGAATAAAGTCAGTAGGCAGTTTCAAAAATGTACTTCAAAACACTACTTAAGCGGTACAACAAGCCAAAAAATAAGTATTCAATGCAGAAGCGAGTGAGCGAGAAACTAACCCGGCCGTATCGACCAGAAGGATCGAGCTCAACGAACTCAGGTTCCGATTCAGAATCGTCCGGTTCCTGTTCAGACGTAGATTCCTGCTGCATTCTCTTTGTTCCAATGAATTGAGTATCGAGTAGAAAAAGAAAAAAAAAATCCAAAACCTAGCTTTTTGACAAAACAATAAACTCAATTCAGATCAATATGAAACAGCGTAATTAAGTATTTTGCCAAAATAACAATCATACAATTCGTCTGCGGAGATTGTAATTGGAAGAAGACTCAGTTACACCAAACGAACAAGTATGTAAGCGTATTAAGGATCAGTGATAGAAGGAGAAACGTAAAAGGCAAATGAAGGCGTAGAAAGGGCAAAAAGTTAAAAAGAGTTGCGGTGGGTTGTGGGTACCGTTGGGTCAATGGCAGGTGTTTATTGGGTGTTTACGCTGCGCATGCGAACGGGAGCAGACTCAACCCTGACGCCAAAATTTGGAGCGTCATTTGCACGGATGCCTCGTTTAGGTTTGAGAGTTTAAAAACACTCTTTAAACTTAAACCTAATCTATTTAAGTTTGGTTTGTTGAGTAAATATATATTTTTAAATTTGTTAATATTTTTTTTGATAAATCTAATCGTTCACGTTAAGCTTAGAATAGGATGTTTATTTTTCTTTAAAAAGAAGATTGAAATAAGGAAAAAAATGGAAATGAAGAGATTATATACAAATCAAATCTTCACTAGTAAGATAAGAATTGGGATAATCAATCAATAAGTTATAACTGATTTTATTGTACTTTATGAATTGATTTTAATTTACTTTTACTAAAACTTTTACTTATAAAAGGTCTAACACCATAAATTCTTGCATTGTTATATTTTTTCTCATTTAAATAAGATTATGGAAACGCAATCGCATATTTGTTAAAACTTTTTTATTTTTTCTTATTATTTAAAAAAGTGATTGAAAAGTCAACCATGGATAAAATTTGAAAGTCAACGGGTTTGGCACAGGGCAACCAACGCCAAGCTAGTTGAGAATTTCTTATCGTTTATTTTTTCATTCAATTATGACATCTCTTTGTTCTTTTATTTTTTGATTATATTTATCTTAAATTATAGTGGTGTTCGGTATTTGATTCGAGATTTCTAAATTTTAAATTTAGTAATTGATAGTTAAAGTAGATGTCAAATATTAAGTTTTTAAATTTCGGTTCAATAATTTGATAATTGATAAATAATACTTCGGTTCGATATGATATTCGATGATACAATATTGAATATGCAGTCGATTGTATTACTAATTTAACATTACTGTTTTAATTATTTCCATTCTTTATGTGGATACACAAGTAATAGAAGATCAACATGTAAGAAGACATCAAAAAAATTAAATTGACACAACTAAAAGATATATGTATTTGAGTTGTTTGTGTTTAGTATTACTCCGCATTTAATTTTCTGTTTGAACTTGTATTAATGAGTTATGAACATGTTTGATATATGACCTTCATTAACTAATAAATACGGAATATCAAATGATTCTAATGTCTCATGTCAACCCAAATTCAAATATCGTTATTCTAAAATTTTACTCTTATATATATACCTTACCAAATACCAAATTACCAAAAAAATTAATTCACTTTAGTAATTCAATTTTTGATATTTTACGTCCAGTTCTACTCTAAGTTTTTATTTAAGTAACACTCCATATAATTATAATGGGAAGGATAAAATAATACCTTTAATGTTTTAATTTTATCTTGTATTTGTCCTTTATTCTATTGAGTCATAAGTACACCTCGCGATATCTTTTGTTCGTATATGTTCGTGTTGTGTATTTTTCTCTTGTTTTTTAAAAGAATTATTATAACTCAGTTGGTTGGCAATCCACCTTGTTGATGAGAGTTTGACTCCCCACAGTAATTCCCTCCCATTTCCCCCTTCCCTTACCCTCAATTTTATTTTATTTTATTTTTTAAAAAATCAACTTTTTCAAGTTTGATTTGATTTCTATATCTTATAAAATTGAGTAAATTTTAGATTTAGCAAACATAAAAGTCATATTTGTATGTTATAACTATAGTTTGCGTTATTGCGCTTCAAAACAAATTTTATGTTTGCTATATATGGAGCATCATATCTGAAAAAAAATCGCAAGCATCTAATTTGTATAAACGCAACAATTTGTATAAATCGGACGTCTGTGTCTATGAAAATTGTGTTTTATATGTATATGTTCTTTATGTTTGTAAATCTGCATAAAATTTGAAATTATATACAATTGAATCGAAATAAAACATTTGTATATCAAATCTCTCTCTCACGCTCCCTTTATACAACACAAATTATAAATTGTAATTTGTATAATTTATATTTGTATAAAGAGAGAATTGCATAAGAGAAGTGGTAGCGCAATATATGCTTTTGTATAATTATAAGTGTATAGGATGAAAATATATGTATCTTTTATTTGTATATACAATTTTCTCTCGCTTTATACAAACAAAAATACAATTTATACATTTGTGTTGCATAAAATGAGAGAGGTGAAGGAGAGTGACAACCGAGATTTCTGCAGAGAGAGGCGATGGTTAAATATTTACTACAAGTTAGAATGAAATGAAACTGTAATTATAATATTTAATTTGAATTAATAATTTATTATTTTATACCATTATCCCTATAAATTCCTTTCAACTTTGAACAATAACCAGTAGCAGCCCAGAGGACATCGCATGGGCTTGGGTTGGATAAAAATATTTTGGGCCTAAGTTTGGTATTGGTGACAGAGGCCTGCTATGTTATGTAATAAAAGTTCGATTTTTACTTGCACTAAAAATTTGGGACACTTAAATCGAAAATCGAATTTTTAAAGAAAAAATTTATATTCAAATCAAATAACCGATTTAATTTGTTTCGTTTTAATTTTTATTATTTATCCCAAAAAAAAAAAAGATTCTGTTCTCTTAAGAGACATCTGGAAAGTTGAACCTGTTAAATAGTAGTATCATATTTGGCAAACAGCCAACTAAGGACTAAATTAATTAGTGAATTAATCAGAACATATTTAATTATAATAAACTCCGACATCTTCACAGAAAATGTTTGATACCCAGGAGATTAGTGGACTGACCATTACGTATTTTATTACTAATAATATACATGATTCTTTTGGCTTAACTAGCAAAAATTGCAATAAAATGATAAATATATTTTTATTTTTAATAAAAAATTTTGAATTCGAGTCCCTCTTATCGAACATCTTTGTTAGGAAAACCAAAAGAAAAAATGTTTTGGATGCACATTGAAAAAGTGTACCACTAAAGATGCAATTAAGTATTAACTATGTAAGCTAATTTAGTGGTTGTTTGGTGAAGCTTTTGGAAAGCCAAAATTATCATTATTTTAATTAAAAAAAAGTACTTATTTTAGAAAGTAAAGAGTTATGTCATTTTTTTAAAAAAAATCAAGTAGAGAGAGCTTTCATATATATATATATATATATATATATAACAAAACGGAAAATCACTAATACTTTTGAAACTTTCTTTCATTAACTCATTCATTTTAGACTTTTAGTTACAATAACATGCTAACTCTCCATATCAATTTTTTTTTTCCATCACTATCCAAAGCCATCAACACTTTTATCATATGATAGCAAATTAGAATTATATAGATAATAGTTACAAGAAATTTATATATATTATCTAATTATATAGGAATTAATTATTTGCGTATCAGTTATTTAATCTTCTATCTTGCATTAATTAATACATAAATATCCTCATAAGTAATTGTAGTACATGTATTAATTAGTAGATTTCTAAATTACAAATCACACTGTATTAATATTATGAGAAAAGACATAAAGTCAGTATTGAAGTTGTCTCGAATTTTCAAAAAAGACAGCTTAGCTTTGTGGGTATCCTATATTCCCATTGAACAATTTAAGAATATTATAAATATCTCACTTTTTACTCAACCTCAATTGCAAGAAAAGATGTGCAATTACGCATCAATAATTGTTTGACACGTATTAAATTCTTTTAATTTTCAATTTTTAGTTTCATTTTTATTTTTTTCTATTTTTATTAACTGTATTTTCATTTTTTCTCTCTTTCTTCTTAAATCTTCATTACTCAAATCCTTTATTACTTGTTGTAAATCCTCCAAAAGTAGCAGTCATTGTCGCCTTCAACGTAGCTTCCATGATGCTTCCTTGTTACAACACTCTTTCTGTTACTAAAACATCACTAAATAAAATTAATTCAACTCTCAAGTTACTAAAGCAAGGTAATGGGACAAAAAAATGGAGTTTCATAGTACTCTTTAATCAATGGAGTTCACCGTTCTTGTTTTAAAAGAAAAGGATAAAAGAAGAAAAAGAAACAAAGAAAAGCAAGAGACAAGAAAAAAATTGATGAAGAAGAAAAAGTAATTGGATTTTTGAATTTGGGTGAAAGATAATGGGAAGATGATATAAATTAAATTAATTAAATAATTAATAACAAAGAAATAAAATGACACGTGACACTTTATAACTGGTTATGGCAGTGAAAAGACTGGTTCACGCTCCTCATTTGTGTGGTAACAATTCAGACGAGAAAATGGGTCAAAATGGCCATTTACAAAGATATTAAATAATTTTGTGGGATGATATGATACTTCCAAAGTTAAGATATCTTTATGCAAATACGAGACAACTTTACTGGTAAGTTTATATCTTTTCTCTAATATTATATATACATAATAAAAGAATTTTATATATGTAGAATTTGATACATAAATAACTTACCTCCTAACTATCTATTAAACGACTGTTATAATAATATATGAACCAACAATTTAATCGAGGACAATGTTATTGTTATACGTTTTCAATAATATAAGGGCAAATATAACTACTACTACTTCTTAGAGGACGACCATAATAATTGATAACCTATATTAAAAATTATCACAAATTATGGCACATTGGAGAATATTCTTCCTTGGCTAACAAATAAATATAAGGAATAAATAATTTTCTAAACGTGTTAATTAAATCAATATACCCTACTAGGGTTGTTTAAATGTTGAATTTGAACATGCAAAATTCTTATACAAGACTAGTCAACTATAATCCATCGCATAACGAAGTAATTAATTAAGTAAATGTTTTCTCACTCGTAAGAGACTTGTATTTACTCCTTCAAATTTTAGTAAAAATGATAAAATCTTTCATTTTTTGAAAATAGTAGTCAAGTCAAACTGGAAAACAATGGACTAATTTTCATTTTTCTGTAGTTATTTTGGGTAATATGTTACCTGTCATTATTTTATAAAAAATTATCTTAAATACATATCTTATTTTATCGTAATCTCTAAATTTTGCTGTTATTTTTAAAAAAAAAATAAAAAATCCTCTCTTAGATAGATCACTCCTCTCTTGTTGATACATCCATATCCCTCTCGGATACATCCCTCTCTTATATATTTGAATCCTATTCCGTCTCTGATATATTATTTCTTCTACGTATTCGGATGTCCTATCCTCTCTATGATACATCACTCTCCTCTCGGATACCCACTTATGTATTCGGATGTCTATTGATATATTCAGAAGTCAAATAATGTATCCAAAATTTATATTTTTTAAAGGATTTTGGTAATTTATAAAAAATAGAAAAATAATGTAAATAAATTTTAACACTATGAAATTTACGTAAATTATACTTTATTTTAATCGTCCATTTGTCATAGTAGTCGGTCAATATATATTTTGATTTGGATGGGGTTGTTTTGTACTAAAATAGATACAATTTTGTTAAAGTTGAAGTGTCTAATATGAGAAGAGTTTGCATTTCACCCCTATTTTGTGCCAATTTTTAATTTTGTGAAAAAGACTTAATATACTATTTAACTCTGTCATTTAGAACTGATATAACTTCATTATAAAAATGACTCACATATACCTATATCATTATTAAGTGGACCTCTTTATGAGATGCAACATATACTAATGGTTATGTACTGGGACTACTCCACACTTAATCAGACGTCTCGGATTTGAGCCTTGGATATGAAAAAAAATTATCTTGGGAGCGGCACCCATGAATGAACCCTGTAGAGTGCATTCAGATTTAGTCGGGACTCCAATGCAGATTTCGAACACCGGATGATGAAAGAAATAGTTCAGTACTTACACCGATTTCCTCTTTTTCTTAACCAAGTGGATGTGTTGTGGGGCAGGGCGGGAAGAAAGAAACAAGCAAATAGCAACAAGAGGAAGAAAAAAAAAAGAGTAGCTTTCAATCAATTAAGATGATGTGAAAATATATAGTAGAATTAGTTTGTGGCAATTGACTGGTTCAAACGTCCTAGTTTAATTAGATGAATTGACTAAATAATTCCAAAGAAAGATTAGTTTAATGAATTAGGAAGATAAATACGAATTATTATTTGCAAGTTTAAATAGCTACGTGGTCCTGCTAATAATTTTAAATAGATTTTAAAAATAAAGTGTTCACACTTAATATTTTTATTAAATAAAAAAATTAATCAAACAATCATAAATAAAGTGAGAATTCAGATAGTCAATCAATCAAGCAGTAATTCAAAATTTGCGGGTTGTTAATTTATTTATATGTGGTATTCAAGTAAGAAAATGCTACTTTAACATTATATAACATATTACTTTACTATATTTAAAATAATTCACATGTGTTTGTGTTATTCATGTGTAAGTAAGAAAGTTCCATGTGTTACCTACCGTATTACTATTATTGTTTTTGTTATTATTATTATTATTAATTATTAAAAATAATGCACACGCGTTTGTGTTATTCATGTGTAACAGTGTGAGTAAGAAAGTTCCATCCATTATAAACCAAATTTGGAAAAATAAAATGTTTTGACTACTTTAACAGCACGGCACAGTGGGCTAAATTAACCAGTTAGAATAATGATGAATTTAGTCTTTGATATAAATAAATATAAAATGCTTGTGATAAATATGATTAGCTTCATTGTGTTAAGAATGAAAAAAGTCCCACGTAGATGGTTAATGAGATGGTTGGACTCCTTATAAGGCTTAGGCAATCCTTCTTCGTTTGAGCTAACTTTTGGGGTGTGAGTTAGGCCTAAGACCTAATTTCACATGGTATCAGAGCAGGGTCCGTCTCACCCGATTTTGTGACCCCCAAAATCAAAATTGTCCACGTACCATATGCTAAGCACTGGGCGTGAGGTGGGGTGTTAAAGAATGACAAAAGTCCCACATCGCTGATTAATGAGATGGGTGGACTCCTTGGGATTTGAGTTAGGCCTAAGACCTATTTTCACACATTGTTCAAACCAATAAATGATAGTATACCCTACCATCTCAATTTATTTGTCGTAATTTGACTGAATACAAAATTTAAGAAAGTAAAAAAGATTATTAGGAATTATTTGTTATGAGTGACAAAAAATAATAATTTCATATTAAAATGTAGAATCATTTTATCCTAATTTTGGTCAAGACTCAAGGGTATTAGCTAGATTGTCCCGAGATTATTTATCTCACCCTTTGTTGTAGCACATTGAGATAAGTTATTTCATATATATGGTAGAATAACTAATCTTATGAGGTAACTCCGTCGATACCATCCCATACCAAATGACCCTTAAATCTTGTGGTTGTAAGTTATAACTAAATGTGTAAATAAAGTATCAAAATATTCTTTAATCTTGAGATGTTCAACAGGTCACGTAAACTATTGAAAATAACATTTTCCCAAATTATGAAAAAGACGTTATTCCAATATCTTAAGTTTAAGAATAAAGTTATACCCTTATTATTAGCTATATCAATTTTTTTCATGATGATAAGTGATAAACTCTAACACCAACAAAAAAAATAATGATAACATATCGATATTGCAACTAGAAAGTTTGTAAATCGTCAATTTAAACCTTAAACCATAAATGTAATCTTTCCTTTTTCCTATATGATAAAATGAAAGAGAGAAAAAAAACCCTTAGCTATTATAAATTACTAAACTGCTAAGAATTTCATATCGATAGAGAGATTGAAAATTAATCATTAGTCTTCCAATAAATTGTTTACCGATGCTGACCCCCATTTATCATTTATTATTGGTGTGTAGAAATTTCAATAGTCCATACATGGAAATATTTAAAAACAATTTATTTAATATAAAAACAATGTGGGACATAAGGCATTGGCAAGTTTTTTCCACACGGTCTCAACTTGACTTGTAAAGCTTAAGTCTACGCTCGTTTTTCTTACAATGCAGCCAGCCATTTCTGATTCATAAAAACCACCAATACACACTTAGAGAAAAAATCCATCAACTACCACAGTTTCCCTCGTTCACTTCTCTCCTCCCTCTCTGTCCGGTTTACCGGAAAAACAAGAATCTCAAATGACTTCAAATGTCCACTTTTTTCTTTTATACGTTGTGACCCTTTTCCTTTTTGTTCAAGCAAGATTGAATCTTTACGCACCAGATCATGCTGCACTTTTGCTTGTACAAAAGGAGTTAGGCATCATTTCTGTTAACAACCCGTGTACGCTCGCAGGAATATCGTGCGAGCGTAGACCGGGTAACACAACACAAGTTCTGAGAGTTACCCGTATTGTATTCAGATCCAATGGATTAAAGGGAACTTTGTCTTCTGCTATTGGCAAACTCACTGAGCTCAAAGAGCTTTCTCTTTCCGACAATCAACTATCTGAACAAATCCCCGTTCAGATTATTGATTGTCGGAATTTAGAGATTCTTCAACTTCAAAGGAACAGATTTTCTGGGAAGATTCCATCCAAATTGTCAGCTTTAAACCGTTTAAGGATAGTTGACTTTTCATCGAATGAGTTTTCGGGGAATCTTGATTTCTTGAAGTACTTTCCTAATTTGGAAAAACTGTCTCTGGCTGATAATATGTTCACTGGAAAAATACCATTTTCATTGAAATCTTTCCGAAATCTTCGTTTTCTCAACATTTCAGGGAATAGTTTCCTTGAAGGTCCAGTACCTGTCATGAGTCAAATTGAGCATTTATCAGCAGATTTGAATCGAAACAATGGCGTTCCTAAACGTTACATTCTAGCTGAGAATTCAACAAGGATATCTGCAATGGGACCTGATTCTTCTCCAGCTCCAGCTCCAGCACCTGTCAATCGTGTTGTACCGGTGGTGCATAAACGTAAGAACAAGAAAAGGAAGTTACGATCTTGGTTTCTTGGTTTCCTAGCTGGAACTTTTGCTGGGGGTATATCTGCTGTGCTCTGTTCCTTGCTATTCAAGATGGTAATGTTCTTCGTAAGAAGAGGGAATAACGATTCAAGTTTAACGATATATAGTCCATTGATCAAGAAGGCCGAGGACTTGGCTTTCTTAGAGAAGGAAGATGGAGTGGCATCGCTTGAAATGATCGGAAAAGGTGGTTGTGGAGAAGTTTATAGAGCAGAGTTACCGGGGAGTAATGGGAAGATTATAGCTATAAAGAAGATTATCCAATCCCCAATGGATGCTGCAGAGATCACGGAGGAAGATACTAAGGCGTTGAACAAGAAAATGCGTCAAGTTAAATCAGAAATTCAAATTGTAGGTCAAATCAGACACCGGAATCTGCTTCCATTACTCGCGCATATGCCAAGGCCAGACTGTCATTACTTGGTCTACGAATATATGAAAAATGGGAGTTTACAGGATATCCTGCAGCAAGTCCAGAAGGCACAAGGGAATTAGATTGGTTGGGACGACACAGAATTGCAGCGGGGGTAGCTGCTGGTCTCGAGTATCTCCATATAAACCATACTCAACGCATAATTCACAGAGATTTAAAGCCAGCAAATATCCTACTTGATGATGACATGGAAGCTCGAATTGCTGATTTTGGCCTTGCAAAGGCAGTTCCAGATGCTCATACACATATCACGACTTCAAATGTTGCAGGAACTGTTGGATTTATTGCACCAGAATATCATCAGACACTGAAGTTTACAGATAAGTGTGATATATACAGCTTTGGTGTGGTGCTAGCTGTGTTGGTTATCGGTAAGGGTCCATCGGATGATTTTTTCCAACATACTTCTGAGATGAGTTTAGTTAAGTGGCTGAGGAATGTAATGACTTCTGACGATCCTAAAATAGCAATTGATCCTAAGCTTTTAGGAACTGGATACGACGAACAAATGCTTTTGGTTCTCAAGATAGCTTGCTTTTGTACTCTCGACAATCCAAAGGAGAGGCCTAACAGTAAGGATGTTAGGTGCATGTTAACTCAGATCAAGCATTAGATAACCAATACATTGGTTATGTAACTAAGAATGTGTTCTGTATTTTCAGTTTTGCAAGTTGATATTTTGTTGTAATTGTGTTATACATGTCAAATCTTAGTGTTAATAATATTCATTCAACTTTGCTACTTAAATAACTAAAACTCCAAATGCAATTATCATTTGCTTCTTTTCAAACTAGACATATCCCAATGTGTTATGTGTATGATCAAGTTTTTAATATTAGTATTGGAGTCTAGATGAGTTAGCTTTTATCAAGATGACTCATGTTTTAGAATTTAGAATACCTCTTTGGGCTGATGAGGTGGACAATTCATAACTCCAGTTTCAAAGGAGCATCAAATCAATAGTTCAATACTAATCTCTCCAGTTAACTGACCTTTGATTTCGGAGATTAGTGCAAGAGTAATAACGAAGAGGGGTTGAAATTCATTTGATTGTAAAGGGAGGGATTTCGCTTCAAATCTAAGTGATTTATCTTCTTCTCTTAAAGACATTTCTATTTAGGACTTGATTGAGGGATCAATTTTCTCCAAAACATAAAGTAACACGATCATAACCAGTGTTCCCTTTAAAGGTATGGAAGTTCGTTGATGAATATGTATAACCATATCCTTATAATTAAATCACAAGTTGGCTTACAAATTTGAGAACTTACAGAGCAAGCTAATTGCTGACTCAATTGAATCAATAGAATGTTCCAAACATTTGGTAGGCAGAAAAAAATGCATAAAATGTGAAATATCATTGAGCCTATCTCATGTTTGGGTGGGTTTGGGCCAACCCAAAATTCAAATCAAAATCCTGTATACTTGGATTATGAATTTAACTTTTAAAAAATTTATGAATTTTGGAATTTAATACTATGAATCCAATATTTAGTCCAATATAGAATTACATGATATGGCGGCTTGAAGGCTCAATTTCGATTAACTATAGATAGTTACTATTATATTTGACCGAGAAAACTATTAGCTGAAGTGAGGTTGTATATTAGAGCTCTTAATATGGGCTAGCCCATCCGATTCGGGCTAATTCATATAAGCTTTGACATCTTACGGGTTCGGTCGAGTTAGTCCATTTTTGGTGTGGGCCAGAAAATGATCAACCCAATCCATAAGTACGTGGGCTACAGGTTTGCCGGGCCCGCCACTTTTTTAAAAATGATATTTTTTTTATAATTATTAAATTAAATTATAAATTATAATTTAAAAATATTATTATAAATATCGAAAAAACCACATTACATGATATTATTATAAATATCGACAAAACCTCTAAAGTCAAAATAAATTTTTTTGAAATAGTCAATCCAATTCAAATAAAATGCCAAATAGTATAAAATTAAACTGAAATAAATAAAGAGTAGACAAGATGAACACAAGCCCTTATAGCTCAGTGGTAGAGCGTCAGTCTTGTAAACTGAAGGTCCGTAGTTCGATCCTGCGTGAGGGCATTTTTTATTTTGTACACATTAAACATTTCTGTTTTATTCCCCCACAACCCAAAAGAAAAAAAAAAGACTAACTAAATCAAATACTTTTAAGGGAATATACTGTAATTAATTATGTTTATATATGTATAGTTCGCTGCTGAATATACAAATACATATTATAATATATAATTATTTAACCTATATACATATGTAATTTCCTCTCTCGCCCCCTCTCTCAATTTCGCTCTGCTCCCTCTCTCGATCTCGCTTGCCCTATATACAAATGTTTGTGTATAATATACAATTATCTACATATACAATTCACCTCTCTGCCCTCTCTCCTTCCTCTCTCGGTCTCTCTCGTATCTCTCCTCCCTCTCCTAGTCTCTCTTGCCATATATACAAATATATATGTATAATATACAATTATCTAACCAATATACATATACAATTCACCTTTCTCCCACTCTTTTCCCCCTCTCTCTCGCCTCTCTCCTCTCTCTCCCAGTCTCGCTTGCCTCTCTCCTCCATATAACATGTAGCTACAAATTGTTATTACCAAACTATAGCTATGAAGAGTAATTAATTATTTTTTAAGATATAACATGTAGCTACAAATTGTAATTACAAACTATAACTATGGAGAGTAATTAATTATTTTTTAAGTGGCTATTTATGAAAATTTTCCTACTTTTAACTCTTGAAATTAAGTTTTTGTAAGAATACGTCTATTTTTTTCCCGAAAACTTTGACAAATAAGTCACAATTCATTCAAATTAGGCTAAGTTTGAAAATTAATAAAATTTAATTCAGTTAAATAGTTCTATAATTTTTCAACAAAGTTATGTCAACTGATACCCTTTACATCAGGTGGCTCTCATATTTTACTTTGTATAAATTAAACACTTCTATTTCATTTTTTCCAAAAAAAAAAAAATCTAACTAAATCAAATACTTTTGACTCTTGAAAGTAAGTTTTTGTAAGAGTACATTCTAATTTTGTCCAAAAACTTTGACAAATAAGTCACAATTCATTCAAATCAGGTTTAAAGTTTGAAAATTAATAAAATTTAATTCAGTTAAAAATAGTATTATAATTTTTCAATAAAGTAATATCAATGAATACCCTTTACCTGAGGTGGCTCTGCCACATACTACACCAATCTTGAGTTAAAAAAAAACACACCAAGGAATCTTCTTTTTGTACAAGTCTTCTAGATCTAAGCTCCAAATTCCATGTACTATGAAATTTTTTTGGAACTTTTCCCTTCAAAACTTTACTAGTATATTCTTTTCTCTCAATTTATGTGTTAAATCATTTTTTTAATCCATGTTAAAAAGGATGTTCTACTTTCTTATTTCGATATGATTTTAATTTTTAATAAGATGCATTATATCATATAAATCTAATCATTCTTAATTTAATTCAAGGATGAATTTCTTCCCAAATAACTTTTCTGAAATTTAGAAGCTATTTTAAATGGACTATTGGAGGAAAATGTAAGTGAAAGAAGGTTATTTTTGGGTTTTAGTATTTGGTTGTTATTAAGCCCGTTTGTGAAATTATATTGAGTATGTTATTATTATTGTTGTTATGATAGTATTTGGTTGCCAAAAATGACTTTGAAATATCTTTTTTTGTTAAAGTGAGATGGTGGGAGATGTAGAAAACAAATTGATAACAATAAAATAAAATGTGTGTATAGAAATGAAGGGAAGAATTAGTGTACCACTAGTGCACTCAAGTTAGAGTAATGAGTACCAAGTGTCCCACTTAGGAGTTAGGATTTGATTCGATAGAAGAAAAATATCAAAATATTGTCCATTTAAATCACCATGCCATCATTTCAATTTTCATGATAGAGAAAGTAAAATTGGATGTGTTCAAAGATATTAATGGTGCAAATCAAATGATCTTAATTCGCCCTACTGAATTTACGTTATCGCATTATTCTATTGTCGTTATTATTATCTTACAAGTTGATTTGCTTCTCCATTTTTATTTTCTCTTTTAATATTTATTTTGATAATCGAGTCGAGAATCCACTGAAAACGTATACTTTATCCTCTTTATACTCACTCATAAATTTTAATGAATATATTATCGTTTGTACAAAGAACATAAATATATAAAACTATATGTGTCCTCCACAAAAGGGTAAAAACTATTTTAGTTTCAAGTTTTCCAATCCTATTTATGAGCATTAAATTAAAGGGACACTTGGACGAAAGATGATAATCAAAGTAGGGTCAGTGGGAGTTTGCTGCTTTTGGGCCTTCTCTGCAGCTTATCTGATCTTTTTTTTGGAAATATCAGTGTCTTTTCTCAAAAAATTGCGATAAGGTTTTGGAGACATCAAAAAATCTCTCGACTTCTTCATTAGTTAAGCAGTGGGACGATTCTTACAGTAATACTAAAATTTGTTTTTCGTCATCTCATAATATCACACATTAGCAATTTAAAAAATAAAGGCAACCTGCAAATTTTAGGGATCGACCACATTTTTTTTTCTGTTTCTCCAAAGACAGAAAACAGTAGAAAGGCGCACAAAACAAGTATATGAAGCATATAGTTGGCTAATTTTATTACACAAAATGAAGATATATATATACACAGACTACCACACAGTAGTTGTACAATTATTCTTTTTGTATACAACTCTTTTGTTGATACAATACTCTTCATCTACTAAAGGACTGACTCAGAAATAATAAATAAACATATAGAATAGGCCTCTACAGTAGGAAATATGAAATGGTAAAAAACTAAATTACATTCCATTGATGGTCTATTTACAAAGATCAAGTTCGCCTTACGATATGAAACACACTTTTGACACTAAGCTGCCAACCTGAAGTTCATCACTTGATGATGGTTTAAGTCCATTTTTGGTTCCTCTTCTCTCTTTCTTTTGGGCAGAGATAAAGAAGACATTGCCCTGGCTGACACTACCTTTCTAACAAGTGATTTCCACAGCTCGTCATCACCCTTTTGTTGCACCTTCAATTTGAATTGTCTGAAATGTAAAATATGGGGCTGTAAGATACTCGAGAGTCGATATTGACCAAGAACAGAAACAAGAAAAAGAGGACGATTAGTTACTGTTTCAAATTGACCCCTACTGATAAAGAAGGCAAACATGTTATTTTTAAGCTTGATAGTTATGAAGCGATTTTGACCTTAACCAACCCAACGTGTTAAAAAGTTATTCGAAATCATGGGAGATATTTTCTTGACGAACTGGACAAATGGAGAAAATCCTTCAGATCCTGTCGCTGTCTACATTTTGATACCGTCTACAACAGGTGCATCTGGGTATTAGTCGAAATGGGACCACGGATCAATTATTACTACTTGGATGGTTGTGTTTCACATCAACAACAATCTCAACCATGCCGGCATTCAGTGAAATTTGGAGAAAATATCTTCATGATTAGACTAATCATCACACAAAATTGAACAAAATCACATGCCAGCTGACAATTTTGTGTAAGCCGTAACTAAGTGTTGATTTATCTTCACTAGCTTATAAGACAGTTCAGGATTGATAACCTCCTTGTGACTGTCTACATCACAAATTTAAGGCCAAAGTGATAGTAAATGGCTCAATCATGAATCGGAGAAAAAAAAGGACAAATCAATAAGACAGCTGATTTGTTGGCTTCTTCTATCGAGACAAATCACCTATAATAACATCTGAGCTCTGACATGCCACCTAAGAAGTTTTCAAGATTGAACATGACAGACCATAATGGGTATATGGATCAGGACCCATCATTCAAATTAAGCAAGATAGACATGCCTCAACCAATGACACCTCTAAGATGATGTACATATTCTAATTAGTGCGATCAATGATATTCACTATTGGGCGATCAACAATACATGAATTGATTAAAAAATTAGTTACTCAGTAGTCAGTTGGTGGTTACCTGCAAAGGGGAACCTGGCAATCGTTTGGTTGGTCACAAATGGATGCGTGTAATCTTAGGATCTGCCACATGCGCTTGCATCGCAAACAACCTCCATTGGTCCTTCTCTTACAAGTAGCAAAATGTCGAATCAGAAACTGAAGCCCTTGGCAGGTATCAAACTTGCTACATGGCTGCCTCTTGATGGAAGGTTCTTTATCTAATGGCCCCACACTAGTACATCCTTCAGTGCAAATGTGCTCCAAACAATCCATCGCTTCGCTTAGCTGTAAATACAAGCTCAGCTCCAGTTTGTGTCTCCTTGTCCTCTTCTTCCGCTATAATGAGAAATTTACAATGTAAAATCACTAATCACAGCCATTTGACTGATAAAGGAGATGCAAACAAATGCCATGTAATGATTTCATGGCAAGCTTATTATCTGTCATGATCAATTTGACAACAATAAAAATTATAACATGAATTCCAAGAGAAATTCTTTTATTAAATAAGGGATGTATGATATATGCCAATTACGTTATAATTACGTACCAACTCAGCCTCATCCATGAACTGTAGAATTTCAAGTTCAAGCCAGGGATCATGCTGTTGAAGGAATTTCCAGCCCTCAGTCTCCTCAACTTTCTTGAAATTGCTAGACAAAAATTTCATACTCTTAAGATATAGATCTGGTGCATCACATAGTCTCGCAAGTTGAAGCAAATCCACAGCATTCTCAATCGTCAATCGCTCGGCCAACCCCTTTGTGCATCTCTGCTTCAGCTGCGGTACCAAGTACACATGAGAAAGTGCTAGCAGATGGATCCCATGTCTCTTCATCTGCTCTTCAGTGCACCTAAATACAATGACAATTTGGTCACTCTAAGCATTCTTTCTAGCAAGGATTTAACTGATTAAAAGTTTTTGTTTAAGTTTCTTATATTTTAATTAGCTTTTAGACCATATGAGAGTAAGTAACATGCTACAAATGAGTCAGCAATATTGGTTGTTTAACGGTCATAAATAACATAAATCCTTTTGTAATTCATTTCAATGACAACGAAGATGTCGGTCGAGGCATCTAGCAGGCGGCCAACACAATATGAAGCAATCAAAACATCAAATAGTATATGATTAAAGAATTTACAAGTCAATGAATGAACCACACGTAAGCAATTAAGTAATAGGCATGCAGATTAGTCTTTGAATATCAACCACCTATTCTCTGATCAACGAAGGAACCGAGACTTCACCCTAAAATAATCTACTTCTTGTGGTCAAATTCCAGCTTGGATGGAACCAATTAGATTCGAGTTTCAAAACAATTTACAAATTAAGAAAATCAAATAATGAGTCTTTGAATACCAACTACCAATTTTCTAATCAACGAAGCAACCGAGACTTAATCCTAAAATAATCTACTTCTTGTGGTCAAATTCCAGCTTGGATGGAGCCAATTAGATTCGAAGTTTGAACACGGTTACCAAATCAACAAAAATAAAATAATAAATGAAGAAAACTAAACGGATTTGCGTGTATCTCGTGTACTCACTTGGAAGAATAGAGAAACCGGATAAACACGGAAACGGCGTCGCACGGCACGCCAAGAATCCGAATCGTTCTCTCGGAGCTCCGCCGCTTTCCCGGCCGAGCTAGTATGTTCTCCAGAACCGTCGAAGCAGCAGCCTACAAATACGTTCCTCATAAATCAGTACTTTTTTCTCAAAATCATTCGCAACTAATATCAATTTTTCGAACAGCCAACACGGAGTTTTCACAGCGTGAATTGATTATAAATCATTAATACACTAGACTAACATAGTTTTAGATTAACATGCAATTAATAGATTTAACGAGTATTTAAGACTTCATGTGGTTAGTTTAGGTCTTCGTACCAGAACGGCGGAATGTGCCGGAATGCGGAGGCCGCCGGAGGTGACAATTTGGACATCAACCTCAGACATTTCGCCGGAAAATTTATCGATATCGCCTGAAAAGTTAAGGGATGACATGGTGATTACAGTTGCTTTTGGGAATTTTCAGTGTGTTTAGTTTTTGAAGAAGGCTATAACCCAACCCTCTCTATTTATAAGCAGCGCAGAGTTGCCATTTGCCAACTCCAGAAACGAAAGGGCGGCACGTGGAAGATTCTTTTTTGGTACTCCAGAAAACAATTATTTGGGCAGGACAGGAAATAATAAATATTAATAATTTAAATCGTTAAATTAATTGAGCTATTAAATTTTTTAAATATATAAAAGAGAACATAGCGTCCGAAAAAGAAATTACAATGTAAATAATCTTGCGGATTAATATTTTTTAGAATTTTATATATAGTGATAGTTAATTATGATATCCTTATATTTGAAAATAGTATAAATCAATCATTAATTTCTTTTTTGATTTCTTTAAATGATTAAATCTTCTTATATTATATAAATTGGACAAAAGGAAATACTAGTGAATGATTAAATTGACCCAGGGGTGGCTCTACAACGTCTAAAAGAAATATTATCTTAGGCCCTCAAATTTAAGGTGTCTCATTTTATATAAAAATAGATTATAAGTAATTAGTATTTTTTAAAATAAATATTAGATATTATTATAGAAAAAGTGAACATTTTATGAAAAATGGAGGATTTATTAGAAGAAATTTGAAATATTTGAAGTATTATATTTCATGAAAAATAATTTAAAATAAAAATGATTATATCATCATATGAAAACAAAAAAAATATATAAAAATTATTAACAATTTTATTTTAGATCTCTAATACGCTTGAACAGCCCTGAATCGATCTTATATCACTCAACGAGATAAATATATGCATTGCATGCCATAATGCAATTTTTTTTTCTTTTTTTGTGTTCATTAAGACCAAATGCATAATATTATAATATTCTTACTTGAGGGAGAAAATTCTAATTAGAGCAAAGACTAAGGAATATTATCAAAGAAGCTGAAATTTATACGTTTTTTTGATGGTTCCAGAAATTAAAATAAAAATTAAATTACATCACCTAGCGTCATAGCGGACGATGTTGGTAGCCGCGTACGGCGTAGCCTGATCGTACTAATATGTTATTAAGTAAGTATTCAAAATTTGAATTTAAGAATTTCGAGTGAATATGATTTTCTTATTAGAATTTAAATCTACTATTTATATTTACTAATTTGCTGTATCTTTGCACGTGTATGTTGTGTTAGTGTGAAAAATTGTATTGAAAAAAGGATGACGTATATAATAATACAAAGGCAGGAAGAGTAAGGTGCAAATTTAAATTTTAATCGATTTAAAATATTAATAAATAAGAATAGAAAATTAAAATAAGAGAAAGGCAGGAAAAAAACAGACGGTTGTTGGCTACATAATTTTGCTGGTCATAAATGTCCTCCCTAATAAAAAGGCTGCTATGAAGATTGTTTATAGTATCCTAAAGCAGTGGCTGAGCTAATAGGGTCGAAGAATTCATCCAAATCTCTTTTTCGAAAAATTATGTTATTTTTATAAAATTATAATTATAATATTATTTTAATATTTATATATATCAGATGTTAAAATTTTTTTTTTATTATATTTTACTTCTTTACATTTTAAACCACTTAAAAATATCTCGAATACGACAAGGGGACAAAGGATAAAATATCAGGCAAAGTTGTTATCTCTGATGATGGAAATTAAACAACTTGTGGTTGAAAGTTGTTGAGCATACCTAGACAATATTGTTGTTATCTGAGGCAGTTCATATTCAGTCCCTACTGTGCAAATTTTATTTTTATAATACACTTGTAACTGTTCTATTAAAATGTTCCAAAAGGCTATCACCTTTTACGTAATGGCTGCACTACTCAAACCATGAAGATTAATCAATCAGACACCAATTCAAATAACAATTTTTAATAATAATAAAAAGCAGTATGTCGGAGGAAACTAATTTGGATGTTTACTTAGGGTAAAAGATGTGATTTATACCTAATTAATTTACTGCACCAAAAGTATTTTCACTAGTTTTGAGGTTTCAAGTTCGAAATTTTTTTGCCAGCAAAAATAAGGGGATTGTCTTCTAGGTCGAGCTCTCCTATCAGTCCTATGTGTTTGCGAGCTATTGTATAGGAGTAAAGTTTTTTACCATGTGCATTTATGCACACTTAAAGAATATAGCGACTGCGAATTTCTCTTGTCATAAAAAAATAAAAAATTATGCGCATAAAATCGATTAATTGGACTATAGAACGTATCTTAGACAGTGGATGGAAATCGGGTAACCAGAAACAATCAACCGTCGAGATTAAGCTTGGTTCCCTTCATTTTAGATTAACGAAATCAAAATATGTACTACTTATTTGATCTTATTTTTTTTGTTAATAAAAGCTCTGGAAAGTTGTAAACACTTTTATACAAATTTCTTTTTGATTAATTAAATTATCTCCTAATTTAAGTATACATATGATAGTTGAAAAAATAATAACAAAAGAAGATGTAGTTCACCAGAGCAAAAAAACATCTCACAAGATGAGCATTTCTTAATTATTACAAAAACATTAAAGCACAACAAATTGATTACAGCAGGACTTATGAAAGATTGATTCTGCCTAATCGACAATTTTCTTCTCGCTCCGTTTCTTTTTAGTTGTCATATCATTTAACCTCTGAAAAAGGAAACTATAACAACTAAAAAGAAACAAGGAACAACAACTAACACTGAATTTTTTTAATCTAAAAATCGTCTTATTTGATGATCCCTCAAGTTTAATCTTGTTTCTTCTTCTTCTCTCTTTCTTTTAGGCATAGACAAAAAAGTCATGGCCCTGGCTGACACCACTTTTCTAACAAGTGATTTCCATAGCTCATCATCTCCCCTTTTTTCCAATTTCTGTTTCAATTCTCTGTAATATAAATAAAGTTGTTAAGATACTCGTGAATCGTAATCAATGACAAACTACAACAACATACTCAATGTTTAATCGAATCACAAGAGCAAGAAACTACTAGAACAGTGCTAATATCATATAGACAAAATAATTGTGTTGGTACAAGAAATTGACCATACTGATAGGAAAGGCAAACAACATTATACAAGCTTAGATATTTCTGTGACCCTATCACTTTAATCAATCCAACGTGTTAAAATATTATTAGGAGAGTTTGAAGATATTTTCATTAGGAACAGGGGAAAAACAGAGATTTTTCAACTAGAAATAAATGATCCAAATGAATATTTCATAAAAAGGTTACACTATTTTCTACGATTTAGTCGATATAGAACCGTGTGCCAAGTCAACTATCACTACTTGGATCATGGTTGGGTCGCGCTCACATCAAGAACAATCTTGACTGTAAGTGGGCAAGAGATCTTAATCCCTCGTGATAATGTTTCAGCCACATCACAATTGTATGTGCATTGTATATAACCTTCCTACGTACTGACTAAATCACAACTGCAATGGCGGAAAATGACATATAGGTACAAGTAAATATAGTGGTGGCCATACCTGCAAAGAGGAACTCGACAATCATCAGGTTGGTCACAAATCGATGCGTGTAACCTTAGGAGCTGCCACATTCGCTTGCATTGTGAACAATTTCCCTTTACTCTTTTCTTACAAGTAGAGAAATGTGTAATCAAAAGCTGGAGACCTTGGCATGTATCAAACTTGCTACATGGCAACTTCTTTTGACAAGAGTACTCTTCGTCATATGGCCCTACGCTTGTACATCCTTCCCTGCATATATGCTCCAAACAATCCATCCCTTCACTTAACTGTAAATACAAGTTCTGCTCCCGCGTGTGTCTCCTCTTCCTCTTCTTCCGCTAAAACAACAAATTTCCAATGAAAACTACTAATCACATCACTGAATGATAAATAACACAAAAAAACACAATGATATATTGGCATTTCTACCTAATACATCATATCTGAGTTTTTCTGTTGGATTTAACTTATATACACTGACACGTTATGTTATTACTAGACATACCTACTACCTACTATGGATAGTTACCTCTATAGACTATACTTCTTCTTAATTTTAGATGATCTGATAGTATAAAATTCCTTGTATGTAACACTATGCACACTTTACATTAGTCCTATCATATATAACACAATCAATTGAGGACCTTCAACATTCTATTGTGAGATCCATGATCAAAATTTTGGACTGAACTTGAAACAATGAGGTAGATCATAAAGGGGGTTATATTACGTACCAGCTCGGCTTCATCAGTGAACTGTAAAATTTCAAGTTCAAGCAGGGGATCATGACGTTGAAGGAACTTCCAGCCTTCAGTTTTTTCAACTTTGCTGAAATTACTCCGCAAAAATTTCATACATTTGAGGTAGAGATGAGGTGCATCACATAGCCTCGCGAGTTGAATCATGTCTATTACGTTTTCAATTGTCAATTGCTCAGCCAATGCTTTGGTGCATCTGTGTTTTAGGCATGGTACTAAGTACACATGAGAAAGTGCCAGTAGATGAATACCATGTTTCTCCATCTGATCTTTACTACACCTAATTAGCACAACAATAACATAACCATTTTAGACATGATCCATATTCTTCTAAAGCTCTATTTATCAAATGATTGAACAATCGAAAGCAATTTACTTATTATACTTATTCATAAAAAATCGAAACTCGATTACGTATACTGATTGTTCGTCCACTTCAAACGCTCAAAACAGACTATTTTCCGTGTGAAATGACAGGGATTGGTTTGGTTACTTAGGGAATCGTGCAGATTTCCCAACAGCACCAATAAAAAGTAAAATACAAAATAAGAGTTATGGCATTCAATCAGTCAATGAAACTGGAATAGACATGGTGTCATTCTTAGAATAACACCCAGCGTAATAACGCTGAAGGAAAACTGTACACTGTTTTAAATACAAAGCAGTATACAGAAAACCTGAACGTCGTTTCAGTTTTCGGCCGGAGGGGTTTATTGCACAAAAAGACGGGGGCGCAAGCTCCCGAAGAGAGAAGCCCAACGAATGTCAGATGCGCGCGCACAATCCTATCCTATCCGAGTCCGAATTTACCCCTTGCACTTCGGACAGCCGTCCGTGTGGGCCGTATCCTCACATGGTTAAAAAGCTAAAAAAGAAGCTACTGGGCATCCTCACTGACGCTCTAATGAATTAGCCGTTAATCCATTCTATTTAGCTGACAAAACGTTTTTTTTTTTTAAAAAAAATAATTTGTAACACACTCCAATAACATAGGAATACTTGGTCTTGTCGGTGCATAGAATATTGAGGGAAGTAAATATATTATTAAAGAATCTTATTGGGAATGAATGAGCCATGTGTAATATAATTTAAGAAATGGGCGGCAAAATTTAAGCTTTGAGGATAAATCACCAACTCCTTGCCGTCATATTCAGTATATTAAATTCCAATTAGAACACTAAGTACACGCCTAACATGTTATGTTGGTAAGCTGTTGTATCGTATTATAAAATTCATTCTTAGATAATGAGGAAAGCTCTGATTTTAAAATCAATTTGGTTTAATTATATTGTTACTTCTTCATTGTTTCTCATTTTCTCTTACTTATTACTAGCTAATAACCTTTATTTTGTTGTTTATCTACTAGATTTATTCTTAAATTGTTGACGTGTAATATTATTTAATCACAGAAAAAGAGTTATTAATCCAAATAATGCATTCATTGAAACAATAATTTTACATCCGTATAACACTATGATACTGGTACATAATAAAAAGATAGGGAAACTTTCACATATAGCCACTTAAAAATAGTTTAATTACTCTTCATAGTTATAATTTGATAATTACAATTCGTAGCTACATCTTACATGTTTTATGAAGGAGAGAGGCGCGCGAGACTGGGAGAGATAGGAGAAAGGCGAGAGAGAGGGGGAAAAGAATGGGAGAAAAGTGAATTGTATATGTATATCGGTTAGATAATTTTATATTATACTTAAGTATTTGTATATATGCAAAGGAGATTGGGAGAGGGGGGAGCGAGGCGAGCGAGACTGGGAGAGGGAGGAGAGAGGCGAGCGAGATTGAGAGAGGCGAGCGAGAGAGGACAGAGAGGTGAATTGTGTATGTACACATGTTAAATAATTGTATATTATACCTAAGTATTTGGATATTCTGACGAATTATACATGTATTAAGTGATCAATCATACAAACTCAAAGTCAGCTCACGTAATTGACGTATAATGTTACTGGCGATTGATAATTATAGCAAACTATAACTATCATGAATAATTAAATAGTACTATAAGTTTGCTTAATCGCGTAATTTTTTTTCTACAAAGAGAAAAATATGTAACATTTATTATAGTAAAGATTGATAAAAAAAAAAGAATATGTATTATGAAACTCACTTGAAGGAATAGAGAAATTGCACGAACACGTAAACAGAGCCGCAGGGGACGCCCAGAATCTGTATCTTTTTCTCAAAACTCCGTTGTTGACAAACTAATATGCTCTCCAGAACCGTCGAAGCAGCAGCCTAACATAGTTTTATTTTTCATAGATGAGATCCATCATTAATTTCCAAATTGCAAAACAAATAAATTTTCGAAAACAATTCGATTAATTCACATTTGAAAAATCTGATCTTTATCATGTTTAAAATTAAAATGTTTAACGATTCATAAAATTATTTGACTGAACAGTAACATTTTCACGTAAAATGAACCCGAGGGAATAAGCGATAGTATGCATGCATACCAGAACGTTAGAATGTGCCGGAATGCGACGGCCGGCGGAGGTGATGATGTCAACGTCAGTAGCAAACATATTCATAGATCTTTGAAGTTTAGTGATAATACAGAGAATGTAAGCGTTATCAAAATAATTACAACTTTTTATTTTTTTTAACTAAAATAAAAGTATTTTTGAGTTTGTGTTTTTCCTTTTTAGATTTTTGGTGGTAGAATTTTGGGTGCCTGTCCCTGCATTTATAGGCAACGTGAGCTACTACTAAAAAAAAATAAAAAAAAAAATAAAAAGGGCGGCACAGAATGAAATCTCTACCACAAAAATAAATAAATAAATAAATAAAATGTGCCTAATAAAGTATGAGATCTTCACATTCATTGCAGCCGACCAGATTATCATAATTTTATCATTATATGACCTTAATCTTCGCCTAAATATTCCTAAATTTTAAAACTAGCTTTCGTTCTAATTTATATGTGGTTATTACAAAAAGTAGATAGTACTTCATAAAATTATTTCGTAAAATCAATATATAAATAACATTATTTTTTCTATTTTAATCTTGAAAGTTATTAAATTTGAAATATAAATTTGATAAATATAAGAAAACCAAATAATAAATTCATATTCATTAGTTAATTTAGTTAGTCAAAAAAAATTATTTACATTTTTATTTATGAAAAATTTAACTTTAAGAGAATACTAAATAAACGTACGATGGTAAATTTACTTAATTTCTTAAAAACGTAAAATTTAAAATAATGACACAAAAATTAATTCTTCCTTTATTTTTAAAATTTATTTGACCTATTTTTGATTCCTTAAATTTGGAGTACCCTAACAATTGTTATTTCACTATCAAGGATGTAATATACTCTTTGTATAGTAGCGGTCAAGAATATTTTGTTCCTTTTTTAGTAATTATGTAATTTTAATTTTTCACATAACTTAATTTTAGACCCTAAAATTTATGAATTTTTTTACTTTTTTTAAAACTTGTGTAAAATCAATACACATCAAATAAATAGAAACAAAAAAATATATTTTTCCAACTATATGTATATACCTTATCTTTTTAATAGTGTTTAATTTTCAAAAAGTATTTATCAAAAAATAATCTAATAAACTACACATTATATTTAATAATTTTCTAACATAGACGTAATTTTTGTTACGATAATATTTATTTTAGGACAAAAATATTAATTAACGTTAACACATATCACAATTGTTAGTTGTATATTGACTTTGTACAAAAATATGCTATCAAACAATATAATTTAAAATACTTTTATTTGATTTTTGTGGTTCCTCTCGTTTCAAAAATAAAAGAGTATAAAGTACATGGTCCAATTATCGATTATTTTTGTGTTCCTCTTGTTGTGCTTCTATATTAAAAAAAATATTATATATGAAATTAAAATCGAAAAATATTAATTCAATTATGTTTGGTTCCACCATTCTAGTATGTTTTTAAAATGATAAAGAGACCACGTCGTCAATAACAGGTAAGACCAAATCTTGAGGAGGAAAATAAATTGTCCTTACACTAATTACGTGTCATCCTAATCCATCACTGAACCTATTAGGTTCGATATTGCTATTTAAGATTCATGTCGTATAGGGCTTCATTTTTTTGTAGATAGTATTTTCTATTTAGAATTTTTTTCATATGTAAGGGTCGATATTAAATCTCTAATTAAATAAGAAATACTTTCATTTACTGCACAAATTCGTTGATGGTGATGGATAGTATGTGTATACAGTGGCCGAGCCACCTTAACATCATGGGGTTCATCCGAACTATCTTTCTCGAAAAATTATATTATATTTATATGGTTAAAATAATTTTTTATGTATATAGTAGATGTCGAACCCTCTTCGGCTACTTCGTATATCTTTCTTCAGATTTTGAACTCTCTTATTGAAAATTCTAGCTCTGCTACTGTCTATTTGTATACATATACATTTATTACTAGTTTATACGTATAAAATAAATTATAATTTATATTCTTATAAAATACAATTCACCAAATACGATTTTCAATACATGAGCTCTAAGCCTCCAATTTTTTTTGTGTTTTCTTTTCCTTGGCTGTTAATTGACCAAGACATAAAAAAAGTAGCATATGAACTAAATACTAAAGAATTTAAACTTTGAATTCTTCTCTATTGCTTACCAACCAATGGATTTTATGAATTAAAAGCATGAAGAAGTTCACCATCAATATATTTTTTTTCTGATTTAGAAATAAAATAAATAAATTGTGGTGTTCACTGCAAACATAATTTAATTTTATAGTTAAAAGTCATTATCATGTGTGACTCTGTGTTCGTCTAATATTATCACATATTTATTCAGACTCTAATACAAGCTTCAGACATTAAATAAAAAAAATAAAAAAATAAAATACTACAATAGATATTTTCACGTGGATTTTTCCTCTCTTTATTTATTTTCAAGGTTAGATTAAATTTTAGAATAACTTCTTTAGAAGGATATTTTAAAATTATTTTACAAGTTTGAAAGACATTTTGGAGCCCCAATCATAGATTATATAAAAAAAGTCAATGCATGAAAAATATTTTTTGGCGGTGGAAGGGATATTCTTTTTTTTTTCTGTCTGGATATGAATTTTACGATATGTTTCGTGTTGCCCCATTTTGAAGTAAAATATTCCTTATCTTCCAAGTTTATATTTTTTATTAATAGTCAAAAATAAAGAATTGTTGTTTGAAAAAATAGTTGAAAAATATAGGAAGTAATATAATAAACTAGTTTTGATAGTATTCATTGTCTTAAAGAATTTAAGCCTTCTGTTATAACTGCAACAATTGTGATATAATTTCTATAAAGTTAACAAAATTCTAATTTTAAAAATTAACTTAATTTCTTTCATTAGAATAAAGTTTATGAATATATATATATATATATATATATATATATATATATTACTTCTAAACCTTTTCGTACATCTTTTTCAATATATTTGTCAAGAGTATTAATGTAAACAATTAAAATCTTTTTAAAGAAATTAATCAATACATATTATTTTTAATACATCAAATCAAGCAATGAATAAAAAATAATCTCACCATTATTGATAATACATCATGTTCATACTATTCTTTTACACCATATCTAACGACTTCTCGGTGACTCCCACGTCAAACAATCAATGGAATAAAAACAATTTGATATATTTATAGGGAATATTATATGGTTAAACCAATATATAGTATTTAATTAGTCACCATGGTATCACTCGCGATCAATATCTAGCGATAGTTATGTGGGTTGAGTTTCAAGTTTGTATATTTCGCACTTTTGTATAACTCAAAAAATTTGTATAGCTTTTATATAACGTAATTTCATATATAAATTCTTAAAGTTCAGATGTTTGTGTTTATATAAATTCATTATTTAGAATCTATATAAAAATAATTCAATTATACAAATCTATTAATTATACAAATGAGACAGCTTTAATTGTAGCTACGAATGTAAACTATGACTACGAATTGAAGCATAATTAACTATTTGGGAAAAATTCGTATATGGACCAATGTTGATTTGATGAAACCTGAAGGTAATACTAGCCCGTTTCAGTTTGGGCTGCCTTTATACGACCCATTAAATTATGTGCAGAGTATTATTTGACAAAATTAGGACATGAAACATGAGTCGATCAATCCGCCTAAATTTGGGCAAAGGACAATAATCACATATTTTTAAGGTAAAATTATCATTTATTTTTTATAAGTTTATAATTACAAAAATTCCTCAAACTGATACAATGATATAAGCGTTTATACATTAATTTGGTGCGCGAGATACATTAATCGTTAAGTAAGATATATTACATTTTATACATGATACACTAATCTGATGCGCGAGATACATTGATCTGATGCGCGAGATTCATTAATTTGATGCGCTGATACATTAATTTGATGCGTAAAAATGAGAATTTTTGGAAATTTGTAAAGTAGTAGGTACAATGGTAATAAGAAAACTTAAAGGTGGGATTTTTGTCATTTATCCCTCAACTCAAGTAATCTTCATTTGTCCATTATAAGTTTATAATTACAAAAATCTTTCAAACTGATACAATGATATTAGCGCTGATACATTAATCTGATGTGCGAGATACATTAATCGGTAAGTAAGATATATTACATTTTATATGTGATACACTAATCGAATGTATATTTTATACATGATACACTAATCTGAAGCGTGATATACATTAATCTGATGCACGAAATACATTAATTTGATGCGTTTGATACATTAATCTGATTCATGAAAATAAAAATTTTTAAAAATTTATAAAACTAGTTGGAGAAAATGATAATAAAAAAACTTAAAGATCAAATTTCTGTCATTTATACTTTTTGAATTTAGATCATCTTGACTCAATCACACAAAGTAATCAACCCATCCCCTCTCCCCACCCCCTCACAAAGTCAACCTAACCCTCTCATTTGCACAACAACTTCTAACTTGCTCATTGTAAGAAATTCCATGTGTCCATAAACTATGGAATAAAATATAACCTTCAATGGTAATTCTTTGACATATCTTTTAACTATTTTCAATGATTTCCACTATTTTAAAGTAGTTTTCAAATAAATAATTTTATTTCAATTTTTCTTAAAAAAAATCCATGCATGTCAAATTCAAGGTCAAATAGTTTATCAAACATAAATTATTAAATTCTCGTAAATTCAAACCATATCACATAAATCAAAACAGAAAAAATAGTTCAGTATTGATACCCATCCAAACCAAACAAATGCTAGAAAAGACTCATTAAGAAGTAATACACACTCCCCTTCCTCTAGGCCCCCACCCCTACCAGACCACTCAACAGAATGAGGAAAACACTAGATAGTTCTTTTATTCTGTTTTGTCAAGGGTGCTACATAAAGTAAAAACTATTTCACTTGGAGACTAATGAAAACTAACAAAACAAATTATAGTTGGGTTGCTTCTCTATAAAGGGTAAATAAATTGAGACAAATGATAAAGATACTTCCCCTAAGCTTTACATGCGTGACGTATATAAAAAAAAAAAAAACTTCAACATGATAAAAAAAAAATTGAAATGAATAAGGTATATACTTTCTTTACAAAACATATATATTAGAAAACTAAATAAGCTTGAAACATAAAGTAAAAGATTTAATTAATTTGTCAATGTTTAGTGCTACTACAATATAGTTGGGTAATATTCTTGTTACAAATAAAACAATAACAAATTAATGGTAGAGCGATCTTCTGAGTTATTATCTTAAATCAAATGTATGACAACATTCGATTAAAAAAAATGATAATGGTAGTTGTTTTAATTTCCATCTACAAATGCATACTCAAAAGCTAAACTATCACTCTGAAATAGTCTTCCCAAAGAAGAATCTCCCTAAAAAATGTAACATAATATACCCTACCTAGTTTGTTCAATTAATTAATTACTCCAAATTCTTTGTTTTTCTCTCTTTATAATCCCCTTCTATTTCCCTCTCCTTTTCCCAACCCAAAGTTCCTCCTTTATATTCCCTTTTTTTTCTTGATTCTAAAACTCCACTTCAAACACTATACCACATTGAGAAAACATACACATAACACAACACAACACAACACATATGGCCACCTCCTCTATTTCTCTCATTTTCTTCTTGTCCTCTCTTCTTTTAATCCCTTCACTCCTTGCCTCTTCACCTTTACAAAATCATCAATATGTTGTTGATCAAGTAGATAGGTATGTTTTTGGCACACATGCATGCCCTTAGCTATTGTTATTTTTATTTAATTTCTCATTTGATGTTCTGAACCTACGTAGAAATCGTTAACTAAATCTAGATATAATTAACACACTGCAAGACTCTTTACTATTGACTACTTTTTCCTAGTGATTCGTTTAAAAAAGAATAATCAAATGCTCTTGTATATTTTTTACTTGATTTCAAATTTCTTATTCTTCTCTTAATTAATAACATATTTTTATATTTTGAAATCACACAATTTACAAAAATATTTATTTCTTTCTTATAAACTCCACATCTATAAATTAAACACTTTCACATAAATTGAACAGATACAAAATATCCTAAGTATCTTACTATTATCTCCCAACATTTTTAAAAAAATGTCTCTTTTAACACGTGACATGACTTCGATCCCAATATATTTATATATAACTAGTACATTAGGGAACCTATTTAATAAAGTTAAAATTCGAACTCTACGAGTTTGACTTTTTTATTTTTTGTGTTTGTAGGAGCATAAATGTGTCACGGAGGAACTTAGGGTATTTGTCTTGTGGGACAGGAAACCCTATAGATGACTGTTGGCGTTGTGACCCAAACTGGGAGAAAAATCGTCAAAGGCTAGCTAATTGTGCTATTGGTTTTGGAAAAAATGCCATTGGTGGTAGAGATGGAAAAATTTACGTCGTTACCAATTCTGGTAACGACGATCCTGTTAACCCTAAACCGGGGACTCTCCGGTACGGGGTTATTCAAGATGAACCATTATGGATTATTTTTGCTAGGGATATGGTCATTCAACTAAAAGAAGAACTTATTATGAACTCTTTCAAGACTATTGATGGAAGAGGAGCTAACGTTCACATTGCAGGTGAAAATTATTAGATATATTTCAATACTAATGTTTCGATAAAATATTAAATTCTGAATTCATAATTTCAGATGTTTGGTTAATTTCTCTTTTATCATAGGTGATCTTTTTTTAAAAAATATTTGCATTGGAGTACGTGTTGAAAATGTGTTTAAACTAATCATTTTTTTAGTCTATATTTTTTGGGTGATATATACTTTTTTTAAGTTAAGTGTTAAAAATACATCCAAATTATTTAAATTTCATATATAAACTATTGAGAGTAGGAGAAATATACATAAACTATTATTAATTAGTTTTGAGAAACAATTTTTAAAATAGTTAGTTATGCGTTGCCACTTTTTGCCTCAATGGAATTGTTTTCCACGTGGTAATTCATGTCACAAGCTTATAAATAATTATTTAAGGGGTAATTGAGGTGTGTTTCTCAAATTTATAAATAATTATTTAAGGGATAACGCTAAATGACTTAAAAATTTGTTCCAAAAATTTAAAAAGACTATAATATCATTTTTATTTTAAAGTTAACCGATCTTTTTGTATTTTTTAATTAAAAGATAATTAATATTAAAAGGATAAAAATATTTAAAAAGATAAAATAACATAGTGCAAAATATATTATTTTATCATTCTGGCCAAGTTTTAAGTGCGCGATTAAAAAAAACGAATAATTAATTATATGTATTTGACATTTCACTTTAAACACAAACAAAGAATTTAAATCAAAATTATTAAATTTTATCGAATTTGCAACCACCATGTTATGGCTTTCGCCCTTCTTCTGCCAACATTAATTAGCGTAACAATTTATGGTTGGCCAAGATTCCAACAATACTTGTAGAGGAAAGTTATTTGTCACTCCAACAAACTTTTACTAATCAAAATTTCAACTTTCTCATATAACAAACGCAACTTTGATCAAGCGAATTATTATGAATTTGATATATTTTTTTCAGGTGGACCATGCATAACAATACAATATGTGACTAATGTTATCATCCATGGAATTCACATACATGATTGTAAGCAAGGTGGGAATGCTATGGTGAGGAGCACCCCACAACACTATGGGTGGAGAACTATATCGGATGGTGATGGTGTGTCCATTTTTGGTGGGAGTGACATTTGGATAGATCACTGTTCTTTGTCTAATTGTGTTGATGGTTTGATTGATGCTATAATGGGGTCCACATCAATTACCATATCTAACAATTACATGACTAAACATGATAAAGTGATGTTATTGGGACATAGTGATTCCCATGTCCAAGACAAGAACATGCAAGTAACCATTGCTTTCAATCACTTTGGAGAAGGCCTTGTCCAAAGAATCCCAAGGTAAACATAGTATAATTTATGTGTTAGGCCAAAGTAACTACGCTACAACAAAAATAACTTTTAGCGATAACAAATATATATATTAATAAAGAGTATTGTAGCATTACTGAAATTAGTTAATTGTCATTGAATTCAGTGTTGCTATAAATATACAAAGAATGTTAATTGTCTTAAAAATATATATTTAACTGCAATTAAGCTATTCTCGTTAATTTATTATTACGAAAGATCATTTTTGATGATGTTATATATATATACACACACCAAAATTTGGTCTAGTCCATTTCAACTAACACATAAAATCAGTTGAGAATTACGCTCTTCCTTAATAAGATAATCTATAGTCAGTCACACAAGTATTTTATGACTTGTTTTAGATCACAAATTTTACGAAAAATCTTTGTCATTCTTAAACTTTATGTTTATAAATCAAAATTCAAACACAATCACAAAACTTGAGATGTAGGAAGTAACATGTTTGGCTATACTTCTGAAAAGTCAAAAGGCTTTTTTTTTTCTTCAGAAAATTGAAATGTTTGACTAAGTTTTTAGGTATACGTAAAAAAATTCTTAGAAGACTTTTGAAAATCTTGACCAATTACAATAAAAACTTCTAACAAAATCAAAGTTTTTAATTAAAATAAACAAATTATGAAAATTTAGTGAACTATATGTTATATGATTTGATAAAATTGTTGGGTTAATATTTGAAATTGATGCAGATGTAGACATGGTTATTTTCATGTGGTGAACAATGACTATACTCACTGGGAAATGTATGCAATTGGTGGTAGTGCCAATCCCACTATCAATAGCCAGGGCAATAGATTCCTTGCTTCTGATATTAGATTCAGCAAAGAGGTACATTGTTATTATTAATTTATTCGCGCACAAATAATGCATATATTATAATCTCTTGCATAACTAGATCGTAAATTAAATTAAAATTTCATGTATAGGTGACGAAGCATGAAAATGCACCAGAAAGTGAATGGAAAAATTGGAATTGGAGGAGTGATGGTGACTTAATGTTAAATGGTGCATTTTTTGTAAAATCAGGAGCTGGAGCCTCTTCAAATTATGCTAAGGCTTCGAGTTTGAGTGCAAAGTCTTCTTCACTAATAAGCTCCCTTGTGTCCGGAGCCGGTGCCCTGAGTTGTCGAGAAGGTTCTCGTTGCTAGTTAATTAAAGTGTTTTCTAACAAAGACGAGAAAATATTATTTTTATGAAAAAAAGGAAGGACTTTATTTGAAGGGGGGAAAAGACAGGAACTCTATTGTGTAACTTTTGTTTTTTGGCATCTTTGTGTTTATGCCTTTTTGACTTTTGATTATTAAATACAACCTCTGCAGAGTACTCCAGAAGTGTTGATTTAATTACTTCAATATAATTAAAAATGTATTGCTATTAATTTGATTCTTGTGAATGTTTTTATCTTTCCCTCTCATTATATTGTTTCATATATATGGGACAAAAAGGGGTGACAAAAAGGTCAAAAGGACAAAATTGGTTACAATCGATATATATAATGAAGGATAGTAATTTACAATATGGTTAAGCCGAGTGACAAGTGAAAAACCACTTAACATATAGAATTAGTTATTGGGAGTTGGGGAGGGAGGAGATATAAGTACATTTATGATAGTCGGAATTTTGTTAGATAATATGATTTAATATGTTCAAATAATATTTTAATATTATTTGTACATCGCGCAAATACGTATACTAATGGATATATGAATGAAGACAAATGTAAAGATTCAAAGCAATATCAACCAAAACCATACAAAGTGATAGAGCCATTTCAACTACCAATATTCATCAAGCCAATGGGCATGACCTAGCTATTTGGGGATTATTGCATTTGCAGGCCATATTGTCCTTAGTAATTAATATGCACCATATAATTAAACATGTTAGTAATCTAATAACCTTCCAATGATGTCCCTTATTAACAATAGAATTATGATAATTAATTAATATCCCACTCTTTAAACGAAAGGGGATTAATTATTTAATTTAAAAACTTCTTATCATGTAGTAGTTGTTAATTAAGGCATACTAGTATTCAAGCATAATGACAAAACCGTCGTACACTCCTCAATTTGCTCTTTTTTTTTTGTGTGTGTGTGTTGTAACTACAAATGTCATTTCAATGTCCAAAGTTTTTAATTTCTTCTTTTATTGAGAAAAATAATTTTTTTTGGAAGTATTGGAACAATAAAGTGCTTAAGAAATCACTCCTAAAGTCTAACAATGCTCCATGAAAATTTTATCATATATACTCCTTATGTCCACTTTGATTTGTCATGTTGGGCATTTCGAAAGTCAATTTGATTAATTTTAAAGTTAAATTAGATTATATTAATTCAATATTTTTTTAAGAAAAATTTAGATACTCAAAAATCATACGAAAAGTAGTATAAATTGCAATTTTTTGTATATCAATATGATAAAAATATACATCGTAAAATGCTGATCAAAATTCTTATAGTTTGACTCTAAAAAAAGAACAATAATAGTGTGAGGAGAGACTATATTCTTTTAACTTTTTAAAACGATTTTTTCTATAAAAACACAATGATTTTCGTTTTCCTATTCAATGATGAGAGAATATCAAAATTTACTTTAATACTTTTTCCAAATTCTCTTCCTTAATTGAAGCAAACAGTGGTCAAATATAATTACAATTTACAGTGATTTGATATAATTATAGTGTTCTTAGCCCCTAGGACTTACATGATTTAATCATGTGGAAGACGATCACAAAAAAGGAAAAATATTGACCTAACTGGAATTTTAGTTACTAGTGATGAGAGTCAACTGTTTTTTACTTTTTAGGGACACAATAATTTCTATGGTTGAAATTTCTCAGTCCCTGCCTTTTATAATGTGACATACTTTTTAAAGAAAATTTTAGTTGAGAGTTATATTTTTACTAAATTATAAAGAAGATACTTTTTATTTTATAATTGGAACAAATAAGTTGAAATAATTCTTTTTAATTATTTATGTATTAGTTATTTTATTTTCTATCATGCATAAAATAGTATGCAAAATTTTTATAAAAAAACATATGTAGTACGTAATTATAAATCATATATTGAATTAATTTTATTCTGAAATAACTCACATCCTAATCAACTACCGAACATGATATTATTTGTGCAGAATATACTATGCCAAATTTCTATATATAAAACATATGTAGTACCTAGTTATGAAGGTTTGATTATCTAAATTGTAAATCAAATTTTGTATTAATTTGATTCAGGAATAACTCACATCCTAACCAACTACCAAACATGATATTACTTATGAGAATATACTATGCCAAATTTCGATATAAAACATCTGTAGTACCTAGTTATGAAGGTTTGATTTTCTAAATTGTAAATCAAATGTTGTATTAATTTTATTCAGAAATAACTCACATCCTAACCAACTACCAAACATGATATTATTTATGCAGAGTATATTATGCCAATTTTCTATATAAAACATATGTAGTACCTAGTTATGAAGGTTTGATTTTCTAAATTGTAAATCAAATTTTGTAT